>NW_024117406.1:0-104417 GCF_003073215.2 Triticum urartu | reverse complement strand
CTCTTTTGCGGATAAGTTAGCCACCACATATGCTAGTCGCTTGCTGCAGCTCCACATATACTTGCCTTATCCTTCCTATAAGCTTAAATAGTTTTGATCGCGAGGGTGCGAGATTGCTGAGTCCCTGTGGCTCACAGATACTATAATTCCAGATGCAGGTCCAGGTGATTCCGCTCCAGGTGACGAGTACGAGCTCAAGTGGGAGTTCGACGAGGACTCTCAGCGTTATTATGTTTCCTTTCCCGATGATCAGTAGTGGTGCCTAGTTGGGGTTCGATTCAGGGCCTTGTCGCATGTTGGGTTCTTTTCCATTTTGGCGCCGTAGTCGGGCCATGAGTGTTTTGTTTGATGGATGTTATTTATGTACTTTGATGTGACGTGGCGAGTGTAAGCCAACTATGTACCTCCCCTTTATATTATGTACATGGGATGTGTGATGATTTCCTGACTTGCGACATTGCTTTCAATGCGGTTATGCCTCTAAGTCGTGCCTCGACATGTGGGAGATATAGCCGCATCGAGGGCGTTACAAGTTGGTAATCAGAGCCTTCCCCGACCTTAGGAGCCCCCATTGCTTGATCGTTTTTAGCAGCCGAGTTGTGTCTAGAAAAATGTTTTGAGTCACTTAGGAATTATATATCGGAGAGTTAGGAATTCTTTTTACTTCCCAGTCTCCTCATCGCTCTGGTAAGGCATCCTGACGTAGAGTTTTGACTCTTCTCTTCTCAAATTTCACTAAATTTTTTTTTAGGATCACGCGAGTATCTTGGTTTTGTTCCGATGGTTTTGTGACGAGAACATTGTTCTTGGTGCCTCCTGTCTTTAGGGGTTGTGGCAGTGTCCCGGGGAGTTGAGCTCCGAGGTGTTGTCGTCACAATTTTATCGTTGCAATTCTGGTATACTTGAGATTTGTGCGCGACATCGAAAATCCCCTTTATGCAGTTCGTTGGTGAGATAACCTCGACGCCACCCAGTACTGGGGCGGGAGTTCGGGAGTATCTCCATAACTTGTATAACGGATGCTTTTCGAAGGTTGAGATAGATGGTTTTCGAAGGTTTCTTGGTTATGTGTTGAAGGATGGATACAGCTGGATGTAGGATTTGCTAGCTTGGGTGAGATATTATGCTTCCCCTGTATCCCCAACACCTGATTGCATAACCGGGAAAATTTCGGGAATTTCATAGGTGGGAATTCAAGTAGCCTTAGGATATCTTTCCGACAGATGTATGGTATGAAATTGGGGTTCGACGTCTAGTGGTTCGCCTATTCATGGTCGATTTTACAGTGGTCTCGTTGTGTCTTAAAGAGTCCTTGGCTATGCTGGCTCGGGGACGCTTCGTATGTCATGTGCACTGCCTTGTACATGATGGTGCTGTACGATCGAGCCCGTGTAGGTCCCACCACGAAAACTTCGGACGAAATTTCTATCATGTATTTGTTCCGGCTTATTCCGCAAGCCAACCCTTGGTTTTATTTCGAGTTGTGGCATTCATTTTGCTTCGATGTCATATGATGATTCCATCCCTCGTTGTTGTACCCCTTCTACCTGATTCTTCGTGGCTTCGCAATTTAGGAATATGTGACCACTTCAAGAGAAATGCATTCGTTCATTTTGTTCGGATGTGAAGACTATATGTTGCAATTTTCATTCCGTTGGATTCAGCTTCAATATTTATCTGTCAATGTGCTAATGGTGGTCAACCTATTCAGGATGGCTCCTCCAACGCGCACGACTCCGAATCCTGATCCGCCACCACCTCCACCTCCTCCAGAGGCATGGCAAGCTGTGATGGCCGCAACCAATGCAAACACTCAGCTGATCATGCAAATTCTCCAAGAGCGCAATCAATGCAGTCAAGGGAATCAAGGCAGCAACCAGGGTCACTTTGCTACACTCAACCAGTTCCTTGCTAATGGGCCAAAGACTTTCAGCAATTGTGTTGAGGCAACCGATGCTGACGATTGGCTTGTGGATCTGTGTAAGCATTTCGAGTGCAGCAACGTCAGGCCTGAGGACTTTGTGAAATTCGCTTCCTTCCAACTCAAAGATCAGGCTGCAGAGTGGTTCCAGCAGTACAAGGATTCCAGAGGTGGACGTGTTATCACTTGGGATGATTTCTGTCAAGATTTCCGCGCTCATCACATTCCGCAGAGCGTGGTTGAAAGCAAGCGTGAGGAATTCCGCAATCTGAAGCAAGGCTCTTTGTCTGTCTATGACTACAACAAATTGTTCCAGAAGCTTGCCCGTTTTGCCAAGCAGGATGTTCCTGATGAGAAGAGCATGATCTATCAGTTCAGGGGTGGTCTTCGTGAGGAAATTCAGCTCGCTCTTGTCCTCTTTGAGCCGTTGAGATACGATGAGTTCTACAACATGGCACTGAAGCAAGAGGCTGCTCAGTTGAGGTGTGATGCTTCCAGGAAGCGAGTCAGAGATGTTACTCCTTCTTCCTCTACTCAAGTGGCCAAGCAGCAGAAGTTTTGGCTTCCTCCTCCTCCGTTCCGTCAGCCGTATCAGCAGAAGAGCAAAGGTGGCAGTGGTTCTTCCCACCCACCCAACCCAGGCTTTCAGAGCAAGACTTCGTCTCAAGCTCCAAGATCGAGTGCTCCATATCACCATCCGCTTTCAGAGGTCACGTGCAACAAGTGCCAACAGAAGGGTCACTATGCCAACAAGTGTTTCAACCAGAGGTGTCTTCCTCCTCCTCCTCCTGTCAGATCGGCAAGTACAGCTGTGGTCAAGCATAATCCCAAGCACGCCAAGGTCAATTTGATGAATGCAGCTCAGGCAGAGGACTCGTCAGATGTGATCATGGGTAACCTTCCTGTTAATGATATTCTTGCAAAAGTTCTTTTTGACTCTGGTGCATCGCATTCCTTCATGTCATTTCCATTTGCATCGGAGAACAATTTTAGCACTAAGGCATTACCTAGAGCTATGCAAGTCGTCTCTCCAGCTAAGCGACTGAGTTCTAGTATGGGGGTGCCGGATATTTCTATCTTGATGGGTGATTTCAAGTTTCTTGCTTCTCCAATGGTTCTTGGTAACTCTGATATCGATCTTATTCTCGGAATGGATTGGCTTTCTAAGCACAAGGCTCAGCTTGATTGTGCAGCCAGGCAGATTCAATTGACTCATTCGTCTGAGGAAGTAATTGTCTTTGCCGCTCGGGATAATACCATCCGTCTGTTTTCTCTCAATGAGAAGGGTGAACTGGATGCTATCTCGCAAATTCCAGTCGTTTGCGAATATCAAGACGTTTTTCCAGAAGAACTCCCAGGGATGCCTCCAAACCGGCCGGTTGAATTTGTTATTGAACTTGAGCCCGGTACGGAACCTATGTGCAAACGTCCCTACAAGCTCGGCCCCGAAGAGTTGAAGGAGTTGAAGAAACAACTCGATGAGCAAGAAAGATTGGGTCTCATCCGGCCTAGTACTTCTCCATGGGGTTATGGTGTTCTTTTTGTGAAGAAGAAGGATGGATCGAGTCGACTTTGTGTTGATTACCGTCCAGTGAACAAGAAGACCATCAAGAACAAATACCCACTTCCCAACATCAATGAGCTGTTCGAACAACTCAAGGGTGCTCAAGTATTCTCCAAGCTTGATCTCCGTATGGGTTATCACCAGATTCGCATTCGTGAAGAAGATATTCCCAAGACAGCATTCAGAACAAGTTTTGGTTCATATGAATACACTGTCATGTCTTTTGGCCTCGCCAGCGCTCCTCCGACGTTCTCTCGCATGATGAACTTCATCTTCAACGCCTACACCAATGACTTTGTTTTGGTCTATCTCGACGACATTCTGGTTTTCTCGAAGAACAAGGAAGATCATGCCAAGCACTTGCGTTTGGTTCTTGACAAGCTCAGGGAACATCAGTTCTACGCCAAGTTCTCCAAGTGTGAATTTTGGCTCGATGAGGTTCTTTATCTTGGTCATATCATCTCTGCCAAGGGCATTTCCGTGAATCCCGAGAAGGTATCCGCAATTGTGAATTGGGAACCTCCTCAGAACATGAAGCAACTCCGCAGTTTCCTCGGTCTCGCAAGCTATTGCAGAAGATCCGTTGAAAACTTTTCTAAGATCGCCAAGCCTCTCTCAAATCTTCTTCAGAAGCACGTCAAGTACGTTTGGTCTCCGGAGTGTGATATTGCTTTCAACACTTTGAAAGAGAAGTTGATCACTGCTCCAGTTCTGACTCCGCCTGATGAAACCAAGCCGTACGAGGTCTTTTGTGATGCCTCTCTCCAAGGTCTTGGCGCAGTTTTGATGCAAGAGAAGAAAGTTGTTGCTTATACATCTCGCCGGTTGAAGCCTAATGAGAAGAACTACCCCACTCATGATCTCGAGTTGGTGGCAGTTGTGCATGCTCTTTTGACTTGGAGACATCTTCTATTGGGAAGGAAAGTGGACATTTTCACTGATCACAAGAGTCTCAAGTACATCTTCACCCAGCCTAATCTCAACCTAAGGCAAACTCGATGGGTCGAAATGATTCAAGAGTACAATCCGAGTATTGAGTATACTCCAGGCAAGGCTAATCTGATTGCTGACGATTTGAGCAGAAAGGCCTATTGCAACAGTCTGATTCTCAAGCCTTATCAACCCGAGCTTTGTGAAGCTTTCCGCAAACTTAATCTGCAAGTTGTTCCTCAAGGTTTCCTCGCCAACCTTCAAGTCTCTCCTACCTTAGAAGACCAGATTCGCCAAGCCCAGCTTCTTGATGCTATGGTGAAAAAGGTGAAGATTGGGATTGCCAAGAGTCAGTCCAAGTACAAGTGTTACCGACTTGATGACAAGGACACTCTCTTCTTCGAGGATCGTATTGTTGTGCCCAAAGGTGAACTTCGTAAAGTGATCATGAACGAGGCTCACAATTCTCTCCTCTCCATTCACCCTGGGAGCACGAAGATGTATCAGGATCTCAAGCAAGCTTATTGGTGGACTCGAATGAAGCGCGAGATCGCTCAATTCGTGAATGAGTGTGATGTCTGCAGAAGAGTGAAGGCAGAACACCAAAGGCCAGCTGGTCTCCTCCAACCTCTTGCCATTCCAGAATGGAAGTTTGACCACATTGAAATGGACTTCGTGACTGGGTTTCCAAAGTCCAAGCGTGGCAATGATGCTATATTCGTCGTCATCGACAAGCTCACCAAAGTGGCTCACTTTCTGCCTATCAAAGAGTCGATCACTGCAGCTCAATCGGCGGAACTCTATACCTCTCGCATTGTCTCTCTGCACGGTATTCCTCAAGTGATCTCTTCAGACCGTGGCAGCATCTTTACCTCCAAGTTTTGGGATTCTTTTCAGAAGGCCATGGGTACCAACATTCGCTTCAGCACAGCTTTCCATCCTCAAACAAGCGGTCAAGTCGAGCGTGTCAACCAGATTCTTGAAGATATGCTCAGGGCTTGTGTGATCTCCTTCGGCATGAAGTGGGAGGATTGTCTTCCTTATGCTGAATTCTCATACAACAACAGTTTTCAAGCAAGTTCGGGCAAGGCCCCTTTTGAAATTCTGTATGGAAGGAAGTGCCATACCCCTCTCAACTGGTCTGAAACCGGTGAACGTCAGCTGCTGGGTAATGACTTAATCACAGAAGCAGAAGAAATGTGCAAAGTCATTCGTGATAACCTCAAAGCAGCCCAATCCCGCCAGAAGAGCTACTATGACAGTAAGCACCGTGATCTGGCTTTCGAGATCGGAGATCACGTTTACCTCCGCGTCTCTCCTATGAAAGGTACTCGTCGCTTCGGTATCAAAGGGAAGCTTGCCCCCAGATATGTCGGACCTTTCAAGATTATCAGCAAGAGAGGCGACCTCGCCTATCAGCTCGAGCTTCCATCAAACTTTGCCAATGTTCATGATGTGTTCCATGTCTCTCAGCTTCGAAAGTGCTTCAAGACTCCCGACTGCACTGTCAACTTCGAGGACATTGAGCTCCAAGAAGACCTCTCTTACCGTGAGCACCCAGTTGCCATTCTTGAAGAAACTGAACGCAGAACTCGCAACAAGTCAATCAAATTTCTCAAAGTCAAGTGGTCTCACCATTCCGACCGTGAAGCTACATGGGAATGCGAGGATCACCTCCGTTCTGAGTACCCGGAGTTCTTTCAGTCCTAGATCTCGGGACGAGATCTTTTCGTAGTGGTGGAGTGTTGTAACACCCCGAATGTAACTTTCCATATTTGTATCCAACTCTTGCCGTTTCCGGCATTAAGTTATATTTATTTCTCGGGTTCGGGTTTTTGTCTCCGTGTGTTGTTTTCGTTCTCATGCATCTCATATCATGTCATCATGTGCATTGCATTCGCATACGTGTTCATCTCATGCATTCGAGCATTTTCCCCGTTGTCCGTTTTGCATTCCGGCGCTTCATTCTCCTCCGATGGTCATTTGTAGCTTTCTTTCGTGTGTGGGGTTTAAACATTTCCGGATTGGACCGAGACTTGCCATGCGGCCTTGGTTCACTACCGGTAGACCGCCTGTCAAGTTTCGTATCATTTGGACTTCGTTTGATACTCCAACGGTTAACCGAGGGACCGAAAAGGCCTCGTGTGTGTTGCGCCCAACACCCCCCAAATTTGGCCCAAAACCCACCAAACTCTTCTCCATGTCCTAGAGCGTTCGATCACGATCGCGTGGGCGAAAACCGCACCTCATTTGGACACTCCTAGCTCCCTCTATGCCTATATATACCCCTTCCACTCGGATCTCTTCTTCCCCCGTCCAAAACCCTAAAAAAAATAGAGATTGACCCCGCCACCGACGGACGTGTCCGGGCGAGCCGGACAACGTCCGCCGCCGCGCCCAGCCAACCGCCAACCGCCACGTGGCCCTCCTGCCACCGCGCCCGCGCCCACATCGCCGGCCCGCGAGGGCCCGGGGCCGGCCCTCCCCGCCGACCGCTCGGGCCAGAGGCGCCCGCACGCCGCCGCCCTTCTTCTCCTCCTCCGGCCGCTGCCCCGCCGCCGCTCGTCGCCTGGCCGAGCCGGCCGCCGCCGCCCGCCACCGGCCGGCGTCGCCCCGGACGCCGCCGCCCGCGGTCGCCGCCTCCTCCTCCGGCGCCGCCCGGCCTCCTCTTCCCCCACTCCGGCCGGCACCGACGAGCTCCGGCGCTGGTCATCCTCGGGAAACGCGCCGGTGAACAGTACCCCGGATCCAGATCTGGATCTCGGGTTGACTTTTTACCTCTAACCCTAGATTTTTGTGCCTACTTTGACTGCTCGTATCTCTGCAACCGTAGCTCCGTTTTGGGCGTATGATATATCAAAATCTTCGTCTCGACATGTACATCATTTCATTCCATTGTATCATTTGCATTTGTGGTCATCTTGTTGCCCAAAATGCTGTTAGAAGTAGGCTTCGTGAGTTAAATTGCAGATCCGTTAGTTCATCATGCACTTTTGTCATTTTTGCCATGTTTAATCCGTGCATGATATGCCTGTGCCACTTTGGGATGATTTGTTAAGCATTTTTCCTTCTTTCCATAGGTGCCACCCATGCATTTTTAGGATGTGTGTGTTGTCTTGTGCAAGCTTGTGAAGAGAGGTACCTGAGATTGCTGATTTCAGGGACTTAGTGATTTTCACTAAGTCTGGGATATTTTAGTTCATGATGCTATATGTCCAGCTTGTTTCCTAGTGATCCGTGCCTCTTTTGAGGATGATCAGTAAGGGAGTTTTGATATTTATGTAATGCTCTATCCGTCCATGTCTTTTTTTGCATATATGGAGTGCTCTAGGTTGACTCAATCGAGCTCAACTTTTGCTTCGTTGTTAATCTGGGCAGATCGTCAACTTGTTTGCGATTTTGCCGATGCTACCGTTAGTGTTCCGTGCATGATATGCCTTTGTTCTTGCCATGTGTAGCTAGAATATTGTGTCTTATTTCTGGATATATGCTTGCCTTGCCATGACTTGCACCGTAGTGAGTGCATCGAGCTCGTTTACATGCCTTCGTGAGTTATAATTTCAGCATGTCTCAGTTTTCACTAAGTCTGAAAACTGATTGTGTTCGAGCTATGTTCGTGAGCTCGGTAGAGTATTTTGTGAACCCTTTTGGCCCCAGGTCACTTTGGGTGTTTTGTTAAGCTTGTTGAGTAGCTCCATGACATGTTCTTACTTGTCATGTTCAGGTTATTTACCATGTTGTTTTGCTGCTCCGAAGAGAGCATCGTGATCTGAAATTTCAGGCTAGTGTTAATTTCACTAAGTCTGGAATCTGTTTTGCATATTCATTTTTGCCATGCTTGTTTGAACCTCTTAATGGATGAATTTGCCTATGGCTCAGTGCTAGTGTTTTGTTAAGCATCTTCTGTACTTCACTGCCATGTATTTGGTTTTCATGTTTGGTGGCTGTAGCATGTTCATTCCGTTGCATTTAGATGCCTACTTGCTGTAATCGCACACCGGTGTCATATCTTAAAACGCTTGCCATTTCCAAACCGTAACTCCGATTCCAATGATCTTTATATCGTTTTCAAGCGATTTCATCCCCTCTATCCAGTGGAACCCTTGGAATTCCAAGTTGAGGCCAGGTTCATGCATTTCCTGTCATATCTTGCATTTTGCATCCCGCATAGCATGTCATCTTTTCATCATATTGCTTGGTCTTGCACGTGGTTGATTGTATCCTTGTTGCTTGTTTGTCTTGTTGGGTAGAGCCGGGAGACGAGTTCGCTATCGAGGAGCCCGTTGAGTTTGCTTGTGAGGATCCAGTCAACTTTGACAACTGTGCAGGCAAGATGATCATACCCTTGAAATCACTACTATCTTTGCTATGCTAGTTTGCTCGCTCTTTTGCTTTGCCACTGCTACGATGCCTACCTTTTGCTTGTCAGCCTCCCAATTGCCATGTCAAACCTCTAACCCACCATTGTCCTAGCAAACCGTTGATTGGCTATGTTACCGCTTTGCTCAGCCCCTCTTATAGCGTTGTTAGTTGCAGGTGAAGATTGGAGCCGTTCCTTGTTGGAACATTTATTTACTTGTTGGGATATCATTATATTGCTATGTTATCTTAATACATCTATATACTTGGAAAGGGTGGAAGGCTCGGCCTCTCGCCTAGTGTTTTGTTCCACTCTTGCCGCCCTAGTTTCCGTCATATCGGTGTTATGTTCCCGGATTTTGCGTTCCTTACGCGGTTGGGTTATAATGGGAACCCCTTGATATTTCGCCTCGATTAAAGCTTTTCCAGCAATGCCCAACCTTGGTTTTACCATTTGCCGCCTACCCCTTTTCTTTCCCTTGGGTTCTGCAGACCCAAGGGTCATCGTATTTTAGCCCCCCCACGGGCCAGTGCTCCCTCTGAGTGTTGGTCCGAACTGAGCTGCCTGCGGGGCCACCTCGGGGAAACTTGAGGGTTGGTTTTACTCGTAGCTAGTCTCATCTGAGTGTGCCCTGAGAAAGAGATATGTGCAGCTCCTATCGGGATTTGTCGGCACATTCGGGCGGTGTTGCTGGACTTGTTTTAACCTGTCGAATTGTCTTGTTGTACCGGGTTACCGAGTCTGATCGGTGTGTCTCGGGTGGAGGTCTATTCCTTTGTTGACCATGAGAGCTTGTCATGGGCTAAGTTGGGACTCCCCTGCAGGGATTGAACTTTCGAAAGCCGTGCCCGCGGTTATGGGCAGATGGGAATTTGTTAATGTCCGGTTGTAGATAACTTAAACCTTAATTATTTAAAACGAATCAACTGCGTGTGTTGCCGTGATGGCCTCTTCTCGGCGGAGTCCGGGAAGTGGACACGGTGTTGGAGTTATGCTTGCGCAGGTTATTCCTCTAGATTCTCGCTCGCGCCTTGCCTCCTCTTCTCGCTCTCTTTTGCGGATAAGTTAGCCACCACATATGCTAGTCGCTTGCTGCAGCTCCACATATACTTGCCTTATCCTTCCTATAAGCTTAAATAGTTTTGATCGCGAGGGTGCGAGATTGCTGAGTCCCTGTGGCTCACAGATACTATAATTCCAGATGCAGGTCCAGGTGATTCCGCTCCAGGTGACGAGTACGAGCTCAAGTGGGAGTTCGACAAGGACTCTCAGCGTTATTATGTTTCCTTTCCCGATGATCAGTAGTGGTGCCTAGTTGGGGTTCGATTCAGGGCCTTGTCGCATGTTGGGTTCTTTTCCATTTTGGCGCCGTAGTCGGGCCATGAGTGTTTTGTTTGATGGATGTTATTTATGTACTTTGATGTGACGTGGCGAGTGTAAGCCAACTATGTACCTCCCCCTTTATATTATGTACATGGGATGTGTGATGATTTCCTGACTTGCGACATTGCTTTCAATGCGGTTATGCCTCTAAGTCGTGCCTCGACACGTGGGAGATATAGCCGCATCGAGGGCGTTACACAGAGGAAGAGGAAGAGAGTGTCCTTCGGAAGCTCAAGCCCAAGATCCCAGACCACAACGATGCTCATCCTGTGGCTGAGGATACGAAGCTAAAGAGAGACTCAGGGCTCAGGAAATGGAGAGAAGCAGATCCATATGCTTCTAGGAGAAGGACTGCAGTGGACTACAGGTTTCATACCAAGGAGCAACAGGATTTCTATGAGACAGTGCTACTTGACAAGAAGCCAATTGTATGTGACATGAGATGGGTCGACTGGACCTATATCAAGGATAATGAAGAGTACTACCCAGGAGTTCAGGACAGCTTTAAGGCGTGTGGAGTAGAGGACTTTGTTGGGCAGAAGCTCACAAAGTGGAACGAGGAACTCATCATGCAGTTCTACTCCACAGCTCACTTTTATCCAGATGGGAGGATTACATGGATGTCTGAGGGTACGAGGTAACACTCTACTGTTGAGGAATGGGCGAAGCTGATCAATGCCCCAGAGGAGCAAGCAGATGACTTGGACATTTATGCCAAGAAAAAGATGGACCACAACTCCATGTCCAACATGTACAAGGAGATTCCGAATGAAGCACTTGACACGTTCAAGTTTGGCTCAGTGCATTATCTGCTCTCAGGATTGCCTACGATCAACTGGATCCTTAGGCACACCCTTCTGCCCAAGTCTGGAGATCACAAGATGATCAGAGGTCACGCGATCAATTTGCTTCATGTTTTTGATGTGCCTCAAAAATTCAAAGTCATGAGCCTTATAGTGGAAACAATCAAAAGGACTGCGGCAGATCAGAAGAGGAGCTGTGGATATGCCCCTTAGATTCAGGAGCTCATCAACTCCAAGATGGGCACGGGCGTATATTTGTTGGATAAGGAACACCTGCCCATCCGTCCAGATTTTGAGAACAATGAAGTTGTGATGACAGAGAATGAACCATCATCTGCCCATGCACAAGCTCAGAAGGAGAAGGCGAAGAAGGAGAAAGCTGCCAGGATGCCTACTCAAGCGGAGGCATCTGACTATTTCTGGAAGACCAAACAAGAGCAGCTCAGTTACTTGATTGCGTCCACCCTGCGGATTGAGCAGAGTATAGCCACCCTGACTCAGAACCAGGCGAGTTTAGAGAGAATCATGGAACAGAGGTTCTATGACCTGGACATCAAGGTAACAGAAGTTCAGTCTGCAGTGGAGCAGCTCCAGGAGGACATGAATGAGAGGAGAGGCAGGACCACTACTCATGCGTTGCGAGGGTGCCACGAGGTCCGAGGTCGTCTGTAGTGCCAGTTGCTGACACCAGAGCTACAACATCTGCACCAGCCACAGCCTCAGTTCCACCAGCTCCAGCATCCACTTCAGCTTCCACTCCGACCACGTCTACCGAAGGCTTCGTCCTTGGAGTGATCCGGACTCCACCACCACCTGAAGATCAAGCCTGAGCGTCGACTTAGCACTATGCATTTTCTAGGAACTTTTTGGTAACTTGTTGCCAAAGGGGGAGAAAATGTATAGATCATAGGCTTCGAGAGAGAGTGTTGCTTTATTCTCTCTTGTTTTATTTGGTGGTTTCTTCGAACTTTGTTTGCTTGTGTGTGAGATACTACGTCCTTATGCCTGTGAGACATCGATGATCATGTGTTTGATCATAAGCTACACTTAATGTTTGCTTGATGCTTGCTTAAATATTATCATTCTATCTATCGTTTGTGATCATTCACTATTCTTGGTGATGAGTGCATGTATTTCAATCTTATCATTTTTTGAGCGCTCCACCAAGATGTATGTGACATGGAAGAGTAACCCATGATTCTAATTCTTTATGCATTTGCAGTCCAAAGCAAATTTTAAATATGCACAAATTTAGGGGGAGCTCTTACTTATCACATACCTCTCAAAGCGACGATATATTTCATGCTTATTATCATTTGTCGAAGCTTTGATCTATATGTTGTCATCAATTACCAAAAAGGGGGAGATTGAAAGTGCAACTATCCCTAGGTGGTTTTGGTAATTGATAACAACATATAGCTCATTGAGCTAATACTATTCCAAGATAATTATTTCAGGAAAGCTCAATGATTGGCATGGCATGGATGTGAAAGTGGAACCCTCAAAATGCTAAGGACAATGGATTGGCTCAAGCTCAAAAGCTCAAGACTCTTCATTTTATATTTTAGTGATCCAAGATCACATTGAGTCCATAGGAAAAGCCAATACTATTAAGGAGGGATGAGGTGTTGCTTAATGAGCCTGTTGCTTCATGTGCTTAGTGATACGCTCCAAAACCCTCAACTACTTTCCCATATCCACATATGACCAAAACTCTAAGCCAAACTCGGTCCTACCGATTCTTCCTATCCGGCGCCACCGAGTTTCACTTGTCATTAGCCACTGCCAAACCCTAGCAATTCGGTTCTACCGATAAGGATCTCGGTCCCACCGAGATGGGGTTGCAAACTCTCTGTTTCCCTTTCGTAACTTTTCGGTCCCACCGAAAGAGCGAATCGGTCCCACCGAGATTGCAATGTAAACTCAGTGTTTCCCCTTTGTAACTTTTCGGTCTCACCGAGTTCCACTCGGTCTCACCGAAAGAGCAAATCGGTCCCACCGAGTTTGCCTGAACAACTCTCTGGTTAGCTAATTATCAAATTCGGTCTCACCGAGTTTGTGTAATCGGTCTCACCGAGATTACGTTATGCCCAAACCCTAACCGAATCGGTCCTACCGAGTTGCATGTCAGTCCCACCGAAATTCCTAACGGTCACTAGGTTTACTATTTCGGTTAGACCGAGTTTTCTGATTCGGTCCCACCGAGATTGGTAAATTGTGTGTAACGGTTGGATTTTGTGTGGAGGCTATATATACCCCTCCACCTCTTTCTCATTCAGTGAGAGAGCCATCAGAACACACACATCATTCCAACTCATTTGTTCTGAGAGAGAACCACCTACTCATGTGTTGAGACCAAGACATTCCATTCCTACCATATGAATCTTGATCTCTAGCCTTCCCAAGTTGCTTTCCACTCAAATCTTCTTTCCACCAAATCCAAATCCTATGAGAGAGAGTTGAGTGTTGGGGAGACTATCATCTGAAGCACAAGAGCAAGGAGTTCATTACCTACACACCATTTGTTACTTCTTGGAGAGTGGTGTCTCCTAGATTGGCTAGGTGTCACTTGGGAGCCTCCGACAAGATTGTGGAGTTGAACCAAGGAGTTTGTAAGGGCAAGGAGATCGCCTACTTCGTGAAGATCTACCGCTAGTGAGTCAAGTCCTTCGTGGGCGATGGCCATGGTGGGATAGACAAGGTTGCTTCTTCGTGGACCCTTTGTGGGTGGTTGCTTCTTCGTGGACCCTTCGTGGGTGGAGCCCTTCGTGGACTCGCGCAACCATTGCCCTTGGGTGGAGCCCTGTGTGGACTTGCGCAACCGTTACCCTTCGTGGGTTGAAGTCTCCATCAACGTGGATGTAGGATAGCACCACCTATCCGAACCACGGGAAAAACATCCGTGCCTCCAATAGCGTTTGAACTCTCCAACCCTTCCCTTTACATTCTCGCAAGTTGCATGCTTTACTTTCCGCTGCCCATAAACTCTTTGCATGCTTGCTTGAATTGTGTGATGATTGCTTGACTTATCCTAGAATAGCTAAAATCTGCCAAGAACTAAAATTGGGAAAAGGTTAAGTTTTTATTTGGTCAAGTAGTCTAATCACCCCCCCTCTAGACATACTTTCGATCCTACATTCTTTGAAGTTCCCTTTCTTTCCCTTTGCCCTTTTCTTGAAACTAGTGGTCTTGTTAACCATCAACACTTGATGCATTAATTTTGTCATCCCTTGCATATTATAGTTCATCACGAAGTTCCAGTAACTTGGTGATAGTGACTAGAGAACTCTGTCAATCACCTTTTTATCTGGAAGATTAGCTCCCACTTGATTCAAGCGATTGTAGTACTCAGACAATCTGAGCACATGCTCACTGGTTGAGCTATTCTCCTCCATCTTGTAGGCAAAGTACTGTCAGAGGTCTCATACCTCTCGACACAGGCATGAGTATGAAATACCAATTTCAACTCTTAGAACATCTTATATGTTCCGTGGCATTCAAAACGTTTTTGAAGTCCCGGTTCTAAGCCGTAAAGCATGGTGCACTAAACTATTAAGTAGTCATCATACCGAGCTTTGTCAAACGTTCATAACGTGTGCATCTGCTCCTGCAATAGGTCTGTCACCTAGCGGTGCATCAATGACATAATTCTTCTGTGCAGCAATGAGGATAATCCTCATATCACGGACCCAATCCGTATCATTGCTACTAACATCTTTCAACTTTATTTTCTCTAGGAACATATCAAAAATAAATGGGGGGCTACATCGCAAGCTATTGATCTACAACATAGATATGCAAATACTATCAGGACTAAGTTCATGATAAATTAAAGTTCAATTAATCATATTACTTAAGAACTCCCACTTAGATAGACATCCCTCTAGTCATCTAAATAATCACGTGATCCAAATCAACTAAACCATGTCCGATCATCACGTGAGATGGAGTAGTTTTCAATGGTGAACATCACTATGTTGATCATATCTACTATATGATTCACGCTCGACCTTTCGGTCTCCAGTGTTCCGAGGCCATATCTGCATATGCTAGGCTCGTCAAGTTTAACCCGAGTATTATGCATGTGCAAAACTGGCTTGCACCCGTTGTAGATGAACGTAGAGCTTATCACACCCGACATCATGTGGTGTCTCGGCACGACGAACTTTGGCAACGGTGCATACTCAGGGAGAACACTTTTATCTTGAAATTTAGTGAGAGATCATCTTATAATGCTATCGTCAATCATAGAAAAATAAGATGCATACAAGATAAACATCGCATGCAATCAATATAAGTGATATGATATGGCCATCATCATCTTGTGCTTGTGATCTCCATCTCCGAAGCACTGTCATGATCACCATCGTCACCGGCGCGACACCTTGATATCCATCGTAGCATCGTTGTTGTCTCGCCAACTAATGCTTCTACGACTATCGCTACCGCTTAGTGATAAAGTAAAGCAACTACAAGGCAATTGTATTGCATACAATAAAGCGAAAACCATATGGCTCCTGCCAGTTGCCGATAACTCTGTTACAAAACATGATCATCTCATACAATATACATAGCATCATGTCTTGACCATATCACATCACAACATGCCCTGCAAAAACAAGTTAGACGTCCTCTACTTTGTTGTTGCAAGTTTTACATGGCTGCTACGGGCTGAGCAAGAACCGTTCTTACCTACGCATCAAAACCATAATGATAGTTCGTGAAGTTAGTGATGTTTTAACCTTCGCAAGGACCGGGCGTAGCCACACTTGGTTCAACTAAAGATGGAGAAACTGACACCCGCCAGCCACCTGTGTGCAAAGCACGTGGGTAGAACCAGTCTCACGTAAGCGTACACGTAATGTCGGTCCGGGCCGCTTCATCCAACAATACCGCCGAACCAAAGTATGACATGCTGGTAAGCAGTATGACTTGTATCGCCCACAACTCACTTGTGTTTACTCGTTCATATAACACCTACACATAAAACCTGGCTCGGATGCCACTGTTGGGGAACGTAGTAATTTCAATTTTTTTCCTATGCACACGCAGGATCATGGTGATGCATAGCAATGAGAGGGGAGAGTTTTTTCTACCTACCCTCTTAGACCGTAAGCGGAAGCGTTTATCAACGCGGTTGATGTAGTCGTACACCTTCACGATCCGTCCCGATCAAGTACCGAACGTACGGCACCTCCGCGTTCAGCACACTTTCTTCTCGATGACGTCCTCGCCTTCTCGATCCAGCAAGAGGGGCGAAGTAGTAGATGAGTTCTGGCAGCACGACGGCGTGTGACGGTGTTGGTGAAGAACAATCTTCGCAGGGCTTCGCCTAAGCGCTATGAAAACTATGACAGAGGATAAACTAGAGGGACGTGGTTGCCGGCACACGGCTTGGTGTTTCTTGATGTGTCTTGGGTGCTAGCCCTACCCCTCTATTTATATGTTGAGCCTTGGGGTCGAAACTTGGAGTAAAAGCCTCCACAAAGTCGGTTTCACCCGAAAGGCTAGAGTCCTTCTCGGACTCCAGGGCCAGACGCCAGGGACCCTAGAGTCTGGCCCGTGGACTCCGCAAAACTTCCTTTTGCGCTTTCCAAAAACCTTGTGGGCTTTCCCCTTTGGCCCAAATAAAGTGTTCTCGTACCCAAACATTTCGGGAAACATCTGGAACCCTTCCGGAGACCAAACACTATTATCCCATATATCAAACTTTATCTCCGGACCATTTCGGAGTTCCTCGTCATGTCCGTGATCTTATCCAAAACTCTGAACAACATTCGGTTACCAACATACATAACTCATAAATACTATATCGTCAACGAATGTTAAGCGTGCGGACCCTACGGGTTCGAGTACTATGTAGACATGACCGAGACACTTCTCTGGTCAATAACCAATAGCGGAACCTGGATGCCCATATTGGCTCCAACATATTCTACGAAGATCTTTATCGGTCGAACCGCATAACAACATACGTTGTTCCCTTTGTCATCGGTATGTTACTTGCCCGAGATTCGATCTTTGGTATCTCAATACCTAGTTCAATCTCGTTACCAGCAAGTCTCTTTACTCGTTACCGGCAAGAAAGATCAATCTAGTAGGCCAAACCAAACTGATAATTCGAAGAGACTTGCAAAGATAACCAATCATACATAAAAGTATTCAGAGAAGATTCAAATATTATTCATAGATAGACTTGATCATAAACCCGCAATTCATCGGTCTAAACAAACATACTGCAAAAACAAGATTACATCGAATAGTTCTCCACAAGAGAGGGGGAGAACATTGTATTGAGATCCAAAAAGAGAGAAGAAGACATCTAGCTAATAACTATGGACCCGTAGGTCTGAGGTAAACTACTCACACTTCATCGGAGAGGCTATGGTGTTGATGTAGAAGCCCTCCGTGATCATTGCCCCATCCGGCGGAGCTCCGAAACAGGCCCCAAGATGGGATCTCGTGGATACAAAAAGTTGCGGCTGTGGAATTAGGTTTTTGGCTCCGTATCTGATCGTTTGGGGGTACGTAGGTATATATAGGAGGAAGGAGTACGTCGTTGGAGCAACAGGGGGCCCACGAGGGTAGAGGGCGAGCCTAGGGGGGAGGCGCGCCCCCTACGTCGTGGCCTCCTCTTTTGTTTCTTGACGTAGGGTCCAAGTCTCTCGGGTCTTGTTTGTTGAGAAAATCACATTCCCGAAGGTTTCATTCCGTTTGGACTCTGTTTGATATTCCTTTTCTTCGAAACCCTAAAACAGGCAAAAAACAGCAATTCTGGGCCGGGACTCCGGTTAATAGGTTAGTCCCAAAAATAATATAAAAGTGGATAATAAAGCCCAATAATGTGCAAAACAGTAGATAATATAGCATGGAGCAATCAAAAATTATAGATACGTTGGAGACGTATCAAGCATCCCCAAGCTTAATTCCTGCTCGTCCTTGAGTAGGTAAATGATAAAAACAGAATTTTTGATGCGGAGTGCTACTTGGCATAATTTTAATGTAATTCTTCTTAATTGTGGTATGAATATTCAGATCTGAAAGATTCAAGACAAAAGTTTAATATTGACATAAAAATAATAATACTTCAAGCATACTAACAAAGCAATTATGTCTTCTCAAAATAACATGGCCAAAGAAAGTTATCCCTACAAAATCATATAGTCTGGCTATGCTCCATATTCACCACACAAAATATTTAAATCATGCACAACCTCGATGACAAGCCAAGCAATTGTTTCATACTTTTGACATTCTCAAATTTTTTTCAATTTTCACGCAATACATGAGCGTGAGCCATGGACATAGGACTATAGGTGGAATAGAACGGTGGTTGTGGAGAAGACAAAAAGGGAGAAGATAGTCTCACATCAACTAGGCGTATCAACGGGCTTTGGAGATGCCCATCAATAGATATCAATGTGAGTGAGTAGGAATTGCCATGCAACGGATGCACTAGAGCTATAAGTGTATGAAAGCTCAAAAAGAAACTAAGTGGGTGTACATCCAACTTGCTTGCTCATGAAGACCTAGGGAAATTTGAGGAAGCCTATGATTGGAATATAGAAGCCAAGTTCTATAATGAAAAATTCCCACTAGTATATGAAAGTGACAACATAGGAGACTCTCTATATGAAGAACATGGTGCTACTTTGAAGCACAAGTGTGGTAGAAGGATAGTAGCATTGCCCCTTCTCTCTTTTTCTCTCATTTTTTTCTTCTTTTTTTAATTTGGGCCTTTTCTCTTTTTATGGCCTCTTTTCTTTCTCTTTTTTTATTTTTCGTCCGGAGTCTCATCCCGACTTGTGGGGGAATCATAGTCTCCATCATCCTTTCCTCACTGGGAAAATGCTCTAATAATGATGATCATCACACTTTTATTTTTCTTACAACTCAATAATTACAACTCGATACTTATAACAAAATATGACCCTATATGAATGCCTCCGGCGGTGTGCCGGGATATGCAATGACTCATGAGTGACATGTATGAAAAAATTATGAATGGTGGCTTTGCCACAAATACGATGTCAACTACATGATCATGCTAAGCAATATGCCAATGATGGAGTGTGTCATAATAAATGGAACGGTGGGAAGTTGCATGGCAATATATCTCGGAATGGCTATGGAAATGCCATAATAGGTAGGTATGGTGGCTGTTTTGAGGAAGGTATATGGTGGGTGTATGATACTGGCGAAAGGTGCGCGATATTAGAGAGGCTAGCAAAGGTGGAAGGGTGAGAGTGCGTATAATCCATGGACTCAACATTAGTCATAAAGAAATCATATACTTATTGCAAAAATGTACAAGTTATCAAAGAAAAGTATTATGCGCATGCTCCTAGGGGGATAGATTGGTAGGAAAAGACCATCGCTCGTCCCCGACCGCCACTCATAAGGAAGACAATCAAAAAAATAAATCATGCTCCGACTTCATCACATAACGGTTCACCATACGTGCATGCTACGGGAATCAAAAACTTTAACACAAGTATTTCTCAAATTCACAACTAGTCAACTAGCACAACTTTAATATCACCATCTTCATATCTCAAAACAATTATCAAGCATCGAACTTCTCATAGTATTCAACACACTCGTAAGAAAGTTTTATTATTAATCTTGTATACCAAGCATATTAGGATTTTAATTAAATTACCATGCTATTTAAGAATCTCAAAATAATCTAAGTGAAGCATGAGAGATAAATAGTTTCTATAAAACAAATCCACCACCGTGCTCTAAAAGATATAAGTGAAGTACTAGAGCAAAACTATATAACTCAAAAGATATAAGCGAAGCACATAGAGTATTCTAACAAATTCCAAATCATATATGGCTCTCTCAAAAGGTGTGTACAGAAAGGATGATTGTGGTAAACTAAAAAGTAAAGACTCAAATCATACAAGACGCTCCAAGAAAAACACACATCATGTGGCGAATAAAAATATAGCTCCAAGTAAAGTTACCGATAGAAGTAGACGAAAGAGGGGATGCCTTCCGGGGCATCCCCAAGCTTTGGATTTTAGGTGTCCTTAGATTATCTTGGGGGTGCCATGGGCATCCCCAAGCTTAGGCTCTTGCCACTCCTTGTTCCATAATCCATCAAATCTTTAACCAAAACTTGAAAACTTCACAACACAAAACTCAAAGTAGAAAATCTCGTGAGCTCTGTTAGCGAAAGAAAATAAAAGACCACTTCAAGGTACTGTAATGAACTCATTATTTATTTATATTGGTGTTATACCTACTGTATTCCAACTTCTCTATGGTTTATAAACTATTTTACTAGCCATATATTCATCAAAATAAGCAAACAACACACGAAAAACAGAATCTGTCAAAAACAGAACAGTCTGTAGTAATCTGTAGCTAGCGCAAGATCTGGAACCCCCAAAATTCTAAAATAAATTGCTGGACGTGAGTAATTTGTCTATTAATCATATTCAAAAATAATTAACTAAATAGCACTTTCCAAATAAAAATGGCAGCAGTTCTCGTGAGCGCTAAAGTTTCTGTTTTTTACAGCAAGTGTAACAAGACTTTCCCCAAGTCTTCCCAACGGTTCTACTTGGCACAAACACTAATTAAACACAAAAACACAACCAAAACAGAGGCTAGATAAATTATTTATTACTAAACAGGATCAAGAAGCAAGGAATAAAAATAAAATTGGGTTGCCTCCCAACAAGTGCTATCGTTTAATGCCCCTAGCCAGGCATAACAAGCAAGGATAGATCTAGGTATTGCCATCTTTGGTAGGTAATTCTTCAATGAGGCATCTACCATCTTTAGGAATTTCTTTCTTTTTATTAATTATCAAACTTTTAGGCACAAGATCAAAACATTCATTTGTAACAAATGGTTCCTTAATGATAGCAAAAAGATTGGGATGAATACTTATAGATTTGAGATCCGCATTTTCCTTACTAGAGGATTCACCCTTATTTTTAGGAACATACATAAGATTGGTAATTTTAGTGGGAGGACATGGAGTATTCTTTACGGAAGAAAAATCGGTTCCCAAGTTGGTAATAATATCTTCAAGTTTATCGATCCTAGTGGAATCGTGATTTATTTTGTCATTAACTATGAGTTCCTTTTCTTTAATATTTTTCACAGTAACTCCTACTTTAGATCCATATTGAGAGATTCGGCTTTGGATCTTTTTATCCAAATTTTCAATTAACTCTAAGGTAGCAACCTTATTTTCAATAATTTCAAGCCTTTGCATTACATGCTCTAAAGTTAATACAGTTCCATTAACCAAAAGAGGGGGTGAGCCAAATAAATCTATCATAGCATTATAAGAATCAAAAGTATGGCTACCCAAGAAGTTCCCTCCGGTAATTGTCTCAAGAACATATCTGTGCCAAGGAGTAATGCCTACATAAAAATTACGAAGAAGAACGGAACTAGATTGCTTCCTAGTAGATCTATTTTGAGCATTGCAAATTCTATATCAAGCATCTTTTAAGATTTTCTCCCTCCCTTTGCTTAAAATTTAGAATTTCACTCTCAGGAGACAACGGAGAAGATAAGGGACTAGCCATAACGACAAGCAAACGAACTAACACACAAGCAAACAAAAAGCAAGCGGGCAAAAAGAGGCAAATAGAGAAAGAGAGGGAGGATAGAGAGAGAGAGAGGGCGAATAAAACAGCAAGGGTGAAGTGGGGGAGAGGAAAACGAGAGGCAAATGGCAAATAATGTAATGCGGGATATAAGAGTATGTGATGGGTACTTGGTATGTTGACTTTTGCGTAGACCTCCCCGGTAACGGCACCAGAAATCCTTCTTGCTACCTCTTGAGCACTGCGTTGGTTTTCCCCGAAGAGGAAGGGATGATGCAGCAAAGTAGTGTAAGTATTTCCCTCGGTTTTTGAGAACCAAGGTATCAATCCAGTAGGAGGCTATGAGCGAGTCCATCGTACCTGCACAAAATAGATAAATCCTCGCAACCAACGCGAATAGGGGTTGTCAATCCCTACACGGCCACTTACGAGAGTGAGATCTGATAGATATGATAAGATAATATTTTTGGTATTTTTGTGATAAAGATGCAAAGTAAAATAAAGGCAAAGTAAAAAGCAAAGGAAATAACTAAGTAGTAGGAGATTAATATGATAAAGATAGACCCGGGGGCCATAGGTTTCACTAGTGGCTTCTCTCGAGCGCATAAGTATTCTATGGTGGGTGAACGAATTACTGTTGAGAAATTGACAGAATTGAGCATAGTTATGAGAATATCTAGGTATGATTATGTATATAGGCATCACTTCCGAGACAAGTAGACCGACTCCTGCCTGCATCTACTACTATCAATAACACCCATGATGCGGCTATATCTCCCACGTGTCGGAGCACGACTTAGAGGCATAACTGCATAGTAGGCATGTCGCAAGAGGGGTAATCTTTACACATCCCATGTATTGAAGAAGAAAGGGATAAAGAGATGGCTTACAATCGCCACTTCACACAATACATAAATATAGCATTAGATCATCCAGATACAATCAAGGTCCGACTACGGAACCAAAATAAAGACAACCCCAAATGCATAGGTCCCCGATCATCCCTACTGGGCTCCACTACTGATCAGAAGGAAAATGGAACAAAACAACGAACACGATCTTCATCAAGCTCCCACTTGAGCTTGATTGTGTCACCTGCACTAGTATCATCGGCACCTGCAACTGTTTGGAAGTATCTGTGAGTCATGAGGACTCAGCAATCTCACACCCGCGAGATCAAGACTATTTAAGCTTATGGGTATGTAACGCCCACAATGCGGCTATATCTCCGACGTGTCGAAGCACGACTTAGAGGCATAACCGCATTGTAAACAATGTCGCAAGTGAGGTAATCTTCACAAAAACCCATGTAATAAATAAGGGAAAGAGATACATAGTTGGCTTACACTCGCCATGTCACACAATGCATAAATATCATTACATTCATCCAGGTACACTCAAGGTCCGACTACGGAACCAAAATAAAGAACAACCCCAAATGCGACAAAGTTCCCGATCGCCCCAACTGGGCACCACTACTGATCATCTGGAAAAGAAACGTAGTATCGTCCTAAGTCCTCATCGAACTCCCACTTGAGCTCAGTCGAATCACCTGGAGCGGTATCATTGGTCCCTGCATCTGGTTTTGGAAATAATCTGTGAGTCACAGGGACTCATCAATCTCACACCCTCACGATCAAGACTAATTAAGCTTATAGGAAGGGTAAAAGGTATGATGGTGGAGCTGCAGCAAGCGACTAGCATATTTGGTAGCTAACATACACAAAAGAGAGCGAGAAGAGGATGCAAAGGCACGAACGATGAACTATGATCAAGAAGTGATCCTAGAACAACCTACGTTCAAGCATAACACGAGACCGTGTTCTCTTCCTGGACTCCGCCGAAAAGAGACCATCACGGCCACACACTCAGTTGATTCATTTTAATTAAGGTAATTGTCGGTGTCAAAACCGGCGGATCTCGGGTAGGGGGTCCCGAACTGTGCGTCTAAGGCGGATGGTAACAGGAGGTAGGGGACACAATGTTTTACCCAGGTTCGGGCCCTCTTGATGGAGGTAAAACCCTACGTCCTGCTTGATTAATATTGATGATATGGGTAGTACAAGAGTAGATCTACCACGAGATCGGAGAGGCTAAACCCTAGAGGCTAGCCTATGGTATGATTGTATGTTGTCCTACGGACTAAAACCCTCCGGTTTATATAGACACCGGAGAGGTTAGGGTTACACAAGGTCGGTTACAAAGGAGGAGATATCCATATCCGTATTGCCTAGCTTGCCTTCCACGCCAAGTAGAGTCCCATCCGGACACGAGACGAAGTCTTCAATCTTGTATCTTCATAGTCCAATAGTCCGGCCAAAGTATATAATCCGGCTGTCCAGAGAACCCTAATCCAGGACTCCCTCAGTAGCCCCTGAACCAGGCTTTCAATAACGATGAGTCCGGCGCGCAGTATTGTCTTCGGCATTGCAAGGCGGGTTCCTCCTCCGTATACATCACAGAAGAATTTGAATACAAGGATAGTGTCCGACCCTGCAAAATAAGTTCCACATACCACCGTAGAGAGAATAATATTTCCGCAAATCCAATTTGCTGACTTGTTTTGGCAACACGACATTATGTCATGGCCCGGTGATTATTCGAATCGTTTCCTTTAACTAGCCCCGCACATAACGCGAGGCATTTTTTTTGACACGTCTTGTCAAAGCAGAGATCGTGTCCCCTTATCACGGGATTCTCATCAATACGGGCGTGGGTAACCCAACCGCGCCATCGATTACGGCGCTCAGGGGATAAGCGAGTTTTACCAGGCTAGTGGGGACGCATAGTTTCGTCCGCCCATATAAAGGGATAAGGATTCACCTTTTCATCCAGGCCTTCTTCCTCCTTTGCTCATCCATTTTCGCGCACTCGAGCTCCAACACCCAAGTCCACAACCCTTCCCTCAACCTTCTCCAAACATGTCCGGAGCGGGAGGCAAATGGATGGCTTCCTCCGTTACGGAGGGACATATACAAGAAGCTGCGCGGAGCCGGATACTTAGCCGCGAATATCGCGCATCGGCTGTCCGCTGCGGGGCAGATCGTTCCTACCCCGGAACCTCACGAGAGGGTAGTTTTCCTCCACCACTTCCTCCACGGACTGGGGTTTCCCCTCCATCCATTCGTCTGTGGTCTCATGTTCTACTATGGGCTGGAATTTCATGATCTGACCCTGAACTTCGTCCTCAACATTTTGGCGTTCATCGTCGTGTGTGAGGCTTTCCTCCGCATCCGGCCCCACTTGGGCCTGTGGTTAAAGACCTTCAATATCAAGCCGAAGGTGGTAGGAGGCCAACAAGCAGAATGCGGCAGAGCCATGGTGGGCAAGATGCCCAATGTTATATGGCTTGAAGGCTCCTTTGTGGAGACAATAAAGGGATGGCAATTGGCGTGGTTCTACATCACCGAGCCGCGCGACGCCAAATGGGCGGCGGCCCCCGAGTTTCGATCCGGATTCCCTACACGGCTCACTTCCTGGAAAGAGAAGGGCTTGTCATGGGGTTCATAGGTGGAGCTGGACGGACTCCAGAAATGTATCCGGAGTATGGCAAGCAAGAAGCTCAAGCTTGTCAACATAGTCTAGGTTATGCTCATCCGCCGGATCCTCCCGTGTCAACAACGGGATTTTAACTTGTGGGAGTTCGACCCGGCCCAGCACCAGACTCAGAGCAAGCTCTTCGATACGACGCACAAGGACGTCTGGAAGGTACTGTTCAAGGGCGCCGAGGTCCCTCCTTCTCTCGCCGAGGACCATGGACTAAGCACAAAGCGCCTAGAGCGTTCGGTGAGTTCAATGCGTCCCGTAGGACATTTATTTCCCCTAGCTTAATCATGTGCGGGGTCTAATCTCCATGCCTTGGACAGGACTGGGTGGAGACGTCGGGGCAGATTAACTGTCCGGCCCCTTTGCCCGAAGACACTGCGAGCGCTCTCCTGACGGAGATGCTGACTCCGGTTCCTTACAAGGTGCCGGAGAAGACCAAGAAGGCCATGGGAACCCGAAAGAGTTCCTGACGCTAGGCGTCGTCGGACTCACCGTCTGATGACTTTGCGGCGCACTCCTCCCTCGGAGACGAGTAAGAAGAAGAAGATGCTCCCCCTCCAGTCGGGGGAGATAAGAAAAGGAAGGCCGCCCCAACTAGGGGGGGCGAAGGGTCCAAGAAGGGAAGGACTCTCCTTCCGGACAGTTCCACCGCCGCTGACGAAGGCGAAGACGAGTGGTTGCCCAGGGCCAAGCCCCTGGGGAGATTGTAAGTATCCGGATACCAGAGTAACTCATAGCATTCCTTTGTCGCACTGCTTTCCCTAACGCCGAACATGATTATGCAGGCCGCCACGAGCCAGTATCGACGTATCATTGGACGGCTCCCTGGGCTCGTCGGACATAGATAGCGATCCCGTCCCAACCGCCACCTCCCCTCATCCTGCGGACGACGCCGAGGTGCTGTCTCACGAGGCACCGGGTCGAGGGGAGACAGTCCCGGAGGCGCCTCAAGGCGGCCTCCCAGACTCTGGGAGTCAAGGGGACAAGGCCCCTGAGAGCTCCGAGTTCGGCCCTCAGCCGAACACCGCGCCGGAACCTCCAGTGGTTCCGGGCTCGGGCAGGCGGCCTCCTTCTAAGAGGGGCGAGACGCCTGTGCCGGTGACCTCTGTCCATCAGAGGCGCCGGACAATTTGCTGGGAGCGCTTTGCAACGCTTCCATCGATGAGGACCACCGCACTATCATGAGTGCGGTGATCTAGAAGGTTCAGTCCGCCAAGAGCGGATTGACTGAAGCCTGTGCCAGCCTTCTAACAGGCTTTGAGGTAAGTGTTAAAATATAGGAAAAATATTACCGCATAGATAGTAGCCCCTGATGCTCTGTTCGGTGTTCACAAAGAAAAGTCGAACAGGGGATCAAACAATATCGCAGGAGTCTAATTTAAGTATGTCAATATGCGTATGCAGGCTTTGCTGCTGGCCTCAGCCGCACTAACTGTGGAGGTTGCCTCACTGAAGCAGGACCTCGAGGGGTCCAAGAAAGAGCTCGGCCTTGCCAAGAGGCAGCTCGAGGAGAACAAGGGTAAGTAATACCCTGTCTATAGATATGTATATATAAAATAAGACGCGATTGCAAAATGACAGGATCATCGTATATTTGCCAGGGGCCACGACCGAGGTGGCGACCCTGAAGCAAGCGCTAACCAAGGCCGAAGATAAAGCGGCCAAGGAGCGCACCGAGCGGTAAAAGCAAGAGGCTCATGTGGGCGAGGTGCGGCAAGAGCTCCAGGCTCTCGTGTCGAAGCACGAGGCGTTGGAGCTTGACTCGAAGACGCGAGAGTCTGAGCTTGCCGCGGCCCTCGAGAGCGCAAAGAGTGCCAAGGCCGAGGCCCAAAAGGCCCTCCAGGAGATTGATGCGATGAAGAAAATAGCGGCGGGTAAGGCATTCTATATGCAAAGCAAGCATGTGAAAGTAAATTACCGATTACTTACCCGAATTCGGGGCTCTCCAGGAGCATTCGCAGATTTGCCCCGCAGCGTGTCGGATGCCGCACAATTTTACCAGGCCGAGGAGGGAAGCTCAACGGAGAAGCTATTCTGGTCTCAGTATACTGAGACCGAACACCCGATGCCTCTGAGCGACCAGCTAAAGCAGCTGGTAGAGCTGCACAAGGCAGCCGAACAGGCCATGAAGGGCCTTATAGTCTGGCTGTGGCCTGGCGACGCCCTTCCGAACAGCTACTTTGGCCTGGTGAGGCTGCTTGTGGATGTCTGCCCACGGCTGGAGGTCGTCAAGCGGTCCGTGTGCATCGAAGGTGCACGCCGGGCTTTCGCCCGTGTGAAGGTGCAGTGGGCCAAGCTAGACGCTGTGAAGCTGATCAAGGAAGGGCCGCCACAGGGCAAGGAGCATCGCACCCCCGAAATTTATTATGAGGGTGTCCTGAAGGGTTCCTGTCTTGTAGCGGATGAATGTTCAAAGGATGTAATATTTGAGTAAACTTGCTCGTGTGATCCTGTATGATGAAAACTTGTTTCATATGCGCTATGCAACGCTTGTGTGAATTTAAAATATTACCTTCTGTTTGGCTGTTTATCCAATCTAAGAGACGGCTAGTCCTCGGCTTCTGCCCCCATGCCACGAGTGCTGGGGTGTTCGGGATAAACCTGAGCACTCCTGTTCCCATGTTTGGGTCCTTCAAGGGAGGTGCTCAGCACAACGAACAAGGCAACCGGACTAATAATGCTTTATCACTCTCACTTAGCCATAGAATTCTATAATTTTAAATTTTGGCGAAGCCCCTGGTATTCGGAAGGCCAAATTCGGGGCTTGATACACGCCTTTAAGCCGGACAGGGCCGACCCTTCGCTCTAAGTGGCATAAGTCTTTAGGGACTCAAAAACCTCGCCGAACAGCGACCAGTCTCTCGCCTTATCATGACAGTCAGTTTTAGCTTTCTCTACTAAGGTGCTAAGCCCAGCAGAACCGGGCCACAATCACAGTAGTTCTCCTAGCGCTACCTTAGCCGATAGAGCGGAACGTAAGGTACCAAAACATAGGAGCCAGGCAAACCCAACATTTGACCAAATACATGATTCGGAGCTGATGCATATAATGCTATAAGTTTGGGGTGCCGCACTTGTGAAAGTGTTCGGACTTTTCACACCATATTGTGGGGTACGTAAGCCCCTGGTGTATCAGCCGTACCAAAGTGTACGGTTGCAAGGCGTCGTTAATGAACACACACACACACACACACATATATATATATAACAAGAATGCAATAATAGTCGTGATGTTATGCATTGTTTATTCAAAAAGGTGCGTTTAAAGCAGAATGATACAAATGGTGCGATAAGCAAAGAGTAGGACTATGTCCCTTCCAAGGGCAAGCTGAGGAACATTATTAAATCAAATATTTCGCTCGTTATTGTAATCCACCTAGGAATTCCATGGTGTGACGTAGCTTTATGCCTCCTTGGTTGCTGCATCATGTGTTCGGCGATAGTGCTGCCGGACAGTGTTTCCATAGATTAAGGTCATGAAAAAGAAAAAAATAACCAAACGGGAAGCCCCTAGTGCGGTTTAAGCCGCGCCTTGGGGCGTGCCGCAGTTGTGCCCCCTTCCCCACCTGTGCCCATGGTATTTTTAATGCGTAATTATGTATGCATGGCACGAGTTTCACCGTTTAGCTGGGACTGGGTGGGGGCCGCATTGCTACACGAGCTCAGATCGCGCCAGGCGGTCTAGTTGCCGATTGCTCCGAGCGCGCTTGAAGGTGTCCGGGTCTTGCACGCCGAACTGGTGGATTTCCTTGAGAGGCTGCTTTGCGCTTCTGCTGCGAGGGCCGCGGTGTGCTCCTCTGTTCGGAGGGAGCGCTCTGTGTTTCCATTGACTGTAATAACCCTGCGAGGTCCTGGCATCTTGAGCTTGAGGTATGCATAATGCGGTACCGCATTGAATCTCGCAAATGCGGTTCGCCCGAGCAGTGCATGATAACCACTGCGGAACGGGACTATATCAAAGATTAACTCTTCGCTTCGGAAGTTATCCGGGGATCCGAAGACCACTTCCAGTGTAATTGAGCTTGTGCAATGGGCCTCTACGCCTGGAATGACGCCCTTAAAGGTCGTTTTTGTGGGTTTGATCCTTGAGGGGTCTATACCCATTTTGCGCACTGTGTCCTGATAAAGGAGGTTCAGGCTACTGTCGCCATCCATAAGGACTCGAGTGAGGTGAAATCCGTCAATGACTGGGTCCAGAATCAGTGCGGTGAATCCGCCATGACGGATACTAGTGGGATGGTCCCTACGATCGAAAGTGATCGGATAGGAGGACCATGGGTTGAACTTTGGGGCGACGGGCTCCAACACATATACGTCCCTGAGCGCACGCTCCCGCTCCCTCTTGGGGATGTGGGTTGCGTATATCATGTTCACCGTCCGCACTTGTGGGGGAAACCTCTTCTGTCCTCCGGTGTGTGGCTGCCGGGGCTCCTCCTCGTCATCGCTATGTGGCCCCTTGTCCTTGTTTTCGGCAATTAACTTGCCGGCCTGCTTGAACACCCAACAATCCATGTTGGTGTGATTGGCTGGCTTTTCTGGGGTGCCGTGTATTTGACACAAGCGATCGAGTATACGGTCCAAGCTGGACAGACCCGGCGTACTTTGTTTGAATGGCTTTTTCCGCTGACCGGGTTTAGAGCCTTTGAATCCGGCATTGACTGCCGTATCCTTGTTATTATCGTTGTTAATGCGGCGCTTATGTTTGTTGTGACGTGACCTGCTATTGCCGTCCTTGGTATCTGAAGTACCATGGTTCTTTGATATGTTATTACTGAGAGCCAGCCAGCTGTCTTCTCCCGCACAAAAGCGGGTCATGAGTGTCGTGAGGGCTGCCATAGATTTCAGCTTTTCCTATCCAAGGTGCCGGGCTAGCCATTCGTCGCGGATGTTGTGCTTGAAAGCCGCTAGGGCCTCTGCATCCGGACAGTCGCCAATTTGATTTTTCTTTGTTAGGAACTGAGTCCAGAATTGCTTGGCCGATTCTTCTGGCTGCTGAATTATGTGGCTCAAGTCATCGGCATCTGGTGGCCGCACATAAGTGCCCTGAAAGTTGTCGAGGAATGCGGCTTCCAGATCTTCCCAACAACTGATGGACTATGCTGGCAAGCTATTAAGCCAATGTCGTGCTGGTCCCTTGAGCTTTAGTGGGAGGTATTTGATGGCGTCTAAGTCATCACCGCGGGCCATGTGGATGTGGAGGAGGAAATCCTCGATCTATACTGCGGGATCTGTTGTGCCGTCGTATGATTCAATATTTACAGGTTTGAAACCTTCTAGGATTTGATGATCCATTACTTCGTCTGTGAAGCATAAGGGGTGTGCGGCGCCTCTGTATTGGGCTATATCGCGACGCAGCTCGAATGGGCCTTGCCTACTGTGTTCGGCCCGACCGGATTTATTTTTACTGTGTGACGTTTATCGTCTCGCATAGTGGCGCGCCCTCGTGATCCGTAGATCGATCTTGCATGCTTTGCTTTGTCCTCCAATATGTCTCGCAGGTCTAGCGTATCTCCCTATGCCTTTTTATTTGAATGGCGTCGGGGTGCAGGCTGAGGTTTTGGCTGGAATGCCTCTCTATCGCGGCCACGAGGTGGCCGATCAGCCGCGTCATACGCTTCTTCCTCCAGTCGAGGTAGCAACCCGCATTTTGGGTAACTCTTGGAGGGGCGCTCGAGTTTATATTCCTCGGCCGCGAGGACTTCAGTCCATCTGTCAGCTAGCAGATCTTGATCAGCTTGAAGCTGCTGCTGCTTTTTCTTAAGGCTATTTGTCGTGGCTATAAGCCGGTGTTTGAAGCACTCTTGTTTGACGGGATCCTCTGGCACGGCGAATTCGTCGTCGTCGAGGCTTGTGTCGTCTTCGGAGGGGGGCATGTAATTATCATCCTCCGCCTCTCCATCTGCCGCTCCCTCAGGAGGGCTGGCTCTTCCATCCTCCTGCTCTAAATCTTCCTGGAGGGGATTGTTGTTGTCTTCGGCACTATCCGGAGTGTTATTATCTCCTGTGCCAGTATCACCACTTTTTCTTTGGCGGGACTTAGAGCGGCGCTGTTGACGTCGGCGCTTGGGTTGCTTCTTGGAGGGGTCATCCTCCGCTATCTCGTCGCCATTGCCTTCTTTGGGTGTATCCACCATGTATATATCGTATGATGAGGTGGTTGTCCAGTGCCCTGTGGGCAGTGGTTCCTTCCCGTCTCCCGCATCGTCGTCCATACCGTCGATGTCTTCGGAGTCAAAGTCGAGCATGTCGGTTAAGTCATCGATAGTGGCTACTAAGTGGGTGGTGGGTGGGCCGCGAATTTCTTCATCGTCCGCATCCCAGTCCTGCCGGACATAGTTCGGCCAGGATCCTCCTGGCATGGAGAGAGACCTTAATGAGTTCAGTATGTCGCCAAAGGGCGAGTGCTAAAAAATATCTGCGGAGGTAAACTCCATGATCGGCGCCCAATCGGATTCGATAGGAACGGGCGCGGGCGGTTCAGAGTCCGTGGCCAGAGAGGGATCCGGCAGTTTATCAACACGGCTCTCGTGCAAGGTAAGGTTGATGTTTTGCTCGATCGCCGCTGAGGGTAAGGCCTCCGTGGCGGGGTCCATCCACCCGTCCACGGACGGCGCAACTGGCTCCGAATTGAGGGTCGGGGCGGCTGCCTGTGCGATCTCCTGAACACTGTCCGACGGTAGAGCTAAATCGTACTCATCGTGACCACGTAACACACAAGGCAGAGGCTCGAATCCGTTGAAGATCAAGTTTCCATGGATATCGGCCGTGTAGTTTAAGCTTCCAAACCTGACCTGGTGGCTAGGGGCGTAACTTTCAATCTGCTCCAGATGGCCAAGCGAATTGGACCGCATTGCAAAGCCGCCGAACACGAAGATCTGTCCGGGGAGAAAAGTCTCACCCTGGACTACATCGCTATCGATGATAGTAGGAGCCATCAAGCCTAACGGCGACGACATAGAGGAACTCTCAATGAAAGCACCAATGTCGGTGCCAAAACCGACGGATCTCGGGTAGGGGATCTCGAACTATGCGTCTAAGGCGGATGGTAACAGGAGGCAGGGGACACAATGTTTTACCCAGGTTCGGGCCCTCTTGATTGAGGTAAAACCCTACGTCCTGCTTGATTAATATTGTTGATATGGGTAGTACAAGAGTAGATCTACCATGAGATCGGAGAGGCTAAACCCTAGAGGCTAGCCTATAGTATGATTGTATGATGTCCTACGGACTAAAACCCTCTGCTTTATATAGACACCGGAGAGGTTAGGGTTACACAAGGTCGGTTACAAAGGAGGAGATATCCATATCCGTATTGCCTAGCTTGCCTTCCACGCCAAGTAGAGTCCCATCCGTACACGAGACGAAGTCTTCAATCTTGTATCTTCATAGTCCAACAGTCCGGCCAAAGTATATAATCCGGCTGTCCAGAGACCCCCTAATCCAGGACTCCCTCAGTAATCTTTAGGTTCTCTACAACCGGACATTAACAAATTCCCATCTGCCCATAACCGCGGGCACGGCTTTTGAAAGATCAAATCCCTGTAGGGGTGTCCCAACTTAGCCCATCACAAGCTCTCATGGTCAACGAAGGATATTCCTTCTCCCAAGACAATCTGATCAGACTCGGAATCCCGGTTACAAGACATCTCGACAATGGTAAAACTAAACCAGCAAAGCCGCCCGAATGTGCCGACAAATCCCGATAGGAGCTGCACATATTTCGTTCTCAGGGCACACTCAGATGAGACTAGATATGAGTAAAACCAACCCTCAAGTTTCCCCGAGGTGGCCCCGCAGGCAGCTCAGTTTGGACCAACACTCAGAGGAGCACTGGCCCGAGGGGGAGGGGTTTAAATAAAGATGACCCTTGGGCTCCGGAAACCCAAGGGAAAAGAGGCTAGGTGGCAAATGGTCAAACCAAGGTTGGGCATTGCTGGAAGAGTTTTATCCAAGGCGAACTGTCAAGGGGTTCCCATTATAACCCAACCGTGTAAGGAACGCAAAATCAAGGAACATAACACCAGTATGACGGAAACTAGGGCGGCAAGAGTGGAACAAAACACTAGGCATAAGGCCGAGCCTTCCACCCTTTACCAAGTATATAGATGCATTAAAGTAGACAAGATATAATAATGATATCCCAACAATAAACATGTTCCAACAAGGAACAAACTCCAATCTTCACCTGCAACTAGCAACGCTATAAGAGGGGCTGAGCAAAGCGGTAACATAGCCAAACAACGGTTTGCTAGGACAAGGTGGGTTAGAGGTTTGACATGGAAATATGGTAGGCATGATAAGAAAGTGGTAGGTATCGTAGCATAGGTATAGCAAAAGAGCAAGCATCTAGCAAGCAAAGATAGAAGTGATTTCGAGGGTATGGTCATCTTGCCTGCAAAGTTCTCCGAGTTGACGTTAGCTGGATCCTCGTAAACGTACTCAACAGACTCGTCGATCACGTACTCGTCTCCCGGCTCTAACCAAGCAAGAACAACAAGCAAAGGGATACACAATCAACCACGTGCAATGCACAAGCAACATGATGCAAAACATGGTATGACATGCGGGATGCGGTATGCGATGTATATGCATGTTTCAGAAAGAAATGATTGAAACTGGACTCAACTTGGAAAACCAAGAGTGCCACTGGAAAGATGAGTTGATTTCGGTCGAAATCGATATAAAGATCACCGGAATCGGATACATGGTTTGGAAAAGACAAGCAACACAAATATGGCACCGATCTACGATTAACATCACGAGGCCATCTAAATGCATCAAGAACAACATGCTACAGCACTCTAACCCAGCAACAAAATATATGGCAGGGCTCCACTCAAGATGCTTGACAAAAGATGAACACTGAGATACGGCTAATTCAATCAATAGCAGGTTCAAACAAGCATGGCAAAAGTGCAAAAGATTACGGGTTACAGACTTGGTGAAATTAACATCAAGTCAGGAATTGAACATCAGGAAGCAAAGTTTAGAGCAAGGTAACAACATGCTACAGGAACATATCATGGCAAAGCAATACATGGCATGAAGCTACTCAAAGCATACAACAAAAGTCCCTTACTGACCATAAGCCAAAAGGGATCAGAAAATACAACGACAACCATGTGAACATAGCAATTAACGTTAACAGATTCAGACTTGGCAGAAAACTGGAACATGGCAAAACAGATATCAAGTTGGCATGTTTACGAGCTCGATGCACTCACTACAAGGAATTGCATGAAAAACTAAGCATACACCCAGCAAGTAGACATGGCATAGAAGCTAGACATGGCAAGAACAACAACATAGCATGCATGGATCAACTACAACAAGCTCGGCAAAAATGCTTAACACGTAAACATTCTGCCAGGAACATTTTATAGCAAAAGTAGAGCTTCATTGGCTCAAGCTGGGGTGCTCCATAATTGCAAACAAAGACATGGTTGGATAGAGCACCACAATATCTACAAAACATCCTTACTGATCATGCTCAAAAGAGGCATGGATCACTCTGTATCAACATGAACACATGGCATAAAAATAATGACAGGGCAAAGACTTGGAATATTTCTAAGTCCCTGAAATCAGCAACATTAAGTGAGCTACTTTGCATGCTTGTGCTAGTCACCACAAAGATCACAAAAATACAAGGCATACACCCCTGTAAAGATGGCATGGCATACTTCAAAACTCATGTAGAGCTCAAGTTCATAGGAGGCACACATCAATCATGGCAAAAATGACAAATGTCCAATTACTGATATGAAACTGAAACTAACAGAAACTAGCACTCTTCCAACAGCATTTAGGGCATCAAGATGAGCTCAAATGAACATGATGCAATGAGATGAAATGAAGTACTCGTCGAGACGAACATTTTGATAAGCTACACGCACGAATCGGAGCCACGGTGATGAAGTTATGATGCTGCGAAGAGTGCACAAAATTACTGGAAGAGGGGGAAAAAGTCAACCCGATCTAGGGTTTACTGTAGATTTGGATCGAGATCTCGCCAGAGCACAGACTTCGAGGATGGCCGGAAATGGAGCCGCAGTGGCCGGACTTGCGGGGCCGGCCGGAGTTGCGGCGAGGAGCGCGTGGAGGCGGCGGCATCTGGCGGCGGTCGTCGGCGCGCGTCCACGGCTGCGCAGGGCGGAGATCCGGGCGGCGAGGTGGGCACCGGCGACCGGCGACAAGGCGGCGAGGCGGCGTCGGCGCGGCGAGCGGCGAGGCAAAGACGGCGGCGCGGCGAGGCAGGCGGGCGGCGCCGGGTCGTCGGGGGATCCCAGGCGGCAGGGAGAGGTGATGGGCTCCGGGGGCTCGCGGTGGGCCGAGCGGGCTGGCGTGGATGCGGGTGGCGGCGCGCCACACGGCGGCCCCCGTTTGGCTGCGGGCGTCGGCGGGGAGGTGTCCGGCGCGGGCCGGACACGTCCGGTGCGCGGAGGAGCGGATTTGCTAGGGTTAGGGGTGGAAGATCCGAAAATATCGAGGAGGAGCTATATTTATAGGTAGGAGGAGCTAGGAGGCTCCAAATTGAGCACGGTTTGCGGCCACGCGATTGTGATCGAACGGCCTAGATGATGGAGGAGGTTTAGGTGGGTTTTGGGCCACTTTGGAGAGGTGTTGGGCTGCAACACACACGAGGCCTTTTCGGTCCCTCGGTTAACCGTTGGAGTATCAAACGAAGTCCAAATGGCATGAAACTTGACAGGCGGTCTACCGGTAGTAAACCAAGGCCGCATGGCAAGTCTCGGTCCAATCCGAAAACGTTTAACACCCGCACACGAAAAGAGGTAGAAAGGGACACCGGATGACATAGGAGGGCCGGAATGCAATACGGACAACGAGGAAAATGCTCGGATGCAAGAGATGAACATGTATGCAAATGCGATGCACATGATGACATGATATGATATGCATGACAAAGACAAAAACACACGAAGACAAAACCCGACAACGAGGAAACAACATAACTTAGTGCCGGAAATGGCGAGAGTTGGAAAAAAATTATGGCATGTTACATACGGGGTGTTACAACACTCCACCACTACGAAAGGATCTCGTCCCGATATCTAGGACTGGAAAAACTCCGGGTACTCAGAACGGAGGTGGTCCTCGCGTTCCCAGGTGGCTTCATGGTCGGAATGATGTGACCACTTGACTTCCAGGAATTTGATAGACTTGTTGCGAGTCTTGCGCTCAGTTTCTTCAAGAATAGCAACGGGGTGCTCATGATAAGACAAGTCTTCTTAGAGATCAATCTCTTCGAAGTTTATGGTGCGGTCAGGAGTCTTGAAACACTTGCGGAGTTGAGAGACATGAAACACGCCGTGCACATTTGCAAAGTTGGATGGAAGTTCAAGTTGATAGGCTAGATCGCCTCTTTTGCTGATGATCTTGAAAGGACCCACGTATCTAGGGGCAAGCTTCCCTTTGATACCGAAGCGACGAGTACCTTTCATTGGAGAGACGCGGAGGTAGACATGGTCTCTGATCTCGAAAGCCAAGTCACGATGCTTGCTATCATAGTAACTCTTCTGGCACGATTGCGCGGCTTTAAGATTATCACGAATGACTTTGCGCATTTCTTCTGCCTCTGTGATCAAGTCATTTGCAAGAAGTTGACGTTCACCAGTCTCTGACCAGTTTAAAGGAGTACGACACTTCCTGCCATAGAGAATCTCGAATGGGGCCTTGCCTGAACTCGCTTGGAAGCTGTTGTTGTAGGAGAACTCGACATATGGAAGACAATCTTCCCACTTCATACCGAAAGAGATGACACAAGCCCTGAGCATATCTTCAAGAATCTGATTTACTCGCTCGACTTGGCCACTGGTTTGAGGATGAAAAGCTGTGCTGAAGCGAATGTTGGTGCCCATGGCCTTCTGAAAAGAATCCCAGAACTTGGAGGTGAAGATGCTGCCACGATCTGAAGATATCAGCTGTGGAATGCCGTGCAGAGAGACAATCCTGGAGGTATCACTACAGGAATCCAGTATTTTGCCGTCCGCCACGGTGGACGGCAAAGGCACGGACGGCGGACGGCAAAGAGCTTTCCCATCAGCGGCGGACGGCAAACAGTGACGACAAAGACAGGGTCGGCAAATAGGTCCTTTGTCGTCTGCTTCTTATGGCGGACGGCAAAGAGGAGGGACGGCAAAAAACTGGACGTCCGCCAGCGTTAGTCCGTTAGGCGGCTAACGGCGGCCTTTGCCGTCCGCTAGCGGACGGCAAATTTGAGTGCCTCTTTACCGTCCGCCAGTTGACGTCAGCAATGCGTCAGCGCCCGCTGTGTTTTGCCGTCTGCCACGGCGGACGGCAAAGGCAAAGTCTTTGCCATCAACTTAGCTTTGCCGTCTGCCACGGTAGGCAAATTTGCCAAATGGCCCATCCCTCAGGAAGCACAGGTGGGCGCCACGTGCCCCCTTTGCCGTCTACCACCGATGGCAAAGGCGTCTTTGCCGTCAGCCGCGGACGGCAAAGAGCCTGCACTGCCTCTTTTTTATTCTGTTTTTCTTATATCCAACAATTATCACAGCAAATATATCACAGCACATATATATCCATCACATAAATATCCAGCACATATATATCCAACATAATAAATATCCAGCACATATATATCCATCCATACATACATAGTAGGTTGCACATAGTTCCATCGATCCATACATATTACAATATGCAAAGTTTCATCATAGCAATCTAGTTTCATCATAGCAAGCGAGCAGAATACAAGAAGTGCATCAAAGGAAAAAACAAGCAATCCATCATAGGAAGCTGGCTTCCGTGAAGTGAATGAAACCTGCAAAATGACAAATAAGAAAGTTAGAAAAAGAAGACTAGAAGAAGAATTAGACTAGAAGAAAAAGAATAGAAGAAGAATAAGAAGACTAGAAGAAGAAGTATATGCCATTTATTAGCTAACTTAGGTGAACTGGATCATTTATGAGCTAAATTAGTTGAAATGGATCGTTTATGAGCTAACTTAGGTGAAATGGATCGTTTATTAGCTAACCTAGGTGAAATGGATCGTTTATGAGCTATCTTAGGTGAAATGGGTCGTTTATGAGCTAACCTAGGTGAAATGGGTCGTTTATGAGCTAACCTAGGTGAAATTGATCATTTTGGAGCTAACTTAGTTGAAATGGGTCGTTTATGAGCTAACTAAGGTGAAATGCCACGTTTCTGAGCTAACTAAGGTGAAATCGATCATTTTTGAGCTAACGTAGGTGAAATGGGTCATTTTGGAGCTAACCTAGGTGAAATGGGTCATTTTAAAGCTAACGTAGGTAAAATGGATCATTTAGGAGCTAATCTACGTAAAATGGGTCATTTTAGAGCTAACTTGGATAAATTGGATCACTTGTAAGCTAACTAAGTTAAAATGAGTCATTTTAGAGCTAACTTAGGTAAAATGGATCGTTTATGAGCTAACAAAGCTAATTATGCAATTTTTTTACATAAGTATGCTAAGTACATATCGTTTTAGAGCTAACTTAGGTAAAATGGATGGTTTATGAGGTCAGTAAGCTTATTAAGTCATTTTGGAGGAAAAGAAGCTAACTCTAGGTCATTATGGTAAGCATATTGGAGGAAATAAAGCTAAGTCTAGGTCTTTATGCATTTGTTAAGCAAAACACTAGAGAAACTTACCGTGATCAGGGAGGTGTAGGAGCGGGCTGGCTCGCGCCGGTAGCTGGAGAAGGATCGTGCGATGCGTTTCTGGAGTTAAGCTGCACCAAAGATCATTTCCAATGTCTCGTTAGCATTATGACACTCAAATGTTAAGACTAGAAAGTAATGTCCATTCAAATTAAACTCACTGTGCTCCCAGGAGAAATCACTGGCATCGGCGGAGCGGTCTGACCGGACTTCTCGCACACAGACTGCACATTTGGTTTTCACAACAGAGTCATACTAGTTAGTAATGAGACTCAAATGTTAAGACTAGCAAGTAATCTGCAGAAGAAACTTACCACAAGGAGCTCGTACATGGCCCTTGCCTGCATGTCATTCCGTGCCCTCTCCTCCTCCAACATCTTTGTCGTCCTCTCCTCCAACTCCCGCTGCCTCTCCGCTGCCTCCGCCAGAAGTTTCTCCGTTCTATCTCTCTCACTCGTATAACAGCCTGCAACACCACTCACATGACCATTTGTAATCATTGATGGAAGCACACACAATGTAATGGAGAAAGATAGATGAGTACGTATAACTAACCTTGAAGGCGAGTTGGACTGGCCGTTCACGAGGCCTTATCTCAGGAGCGGAGCTCGACTGGCGCGCCTTGATCTCCGGGAGAGTGCTAGGACAACGGATAAGTCCATCTCCCATGGCTATGGAGCCATGGGACCTCCCGCCACCAGATATCATCAGCAGGTCTGTATCAATGGGACCCTGGCTCGGGTTAAAGTCCTCCCCTTTCCTCGCCTTCCCCTGATCTCTATATTGCACGAGCTTGTCGTGGGCGGAGATGTTGGTGAAGTTCTTTGGATCATCGAGGTCAGACGCAGAGAATGCCTTGACTTTCTTGTAAGGGCCAGTGTGGGCCATGGCATACAGGTCGTACACCTCTGGCACCTTATCCGCCTTATTGTAGCGTGCCTGAAAGAGATAAACAAAGTAAATTAGTAATTAAAGGGCTAAAGATAGCATGATGGATGAATTTCACGAATCATGAAGCAAACCACATACCCAGTTCCGCCCGTACTGAAATAAGTTGGAGCTGCCTTGGTGGTGTGGCACACCTTCCATTTGGGCACGTTTGTCCTTGGCCTCTTTGTGGGTGGCCCGCCATTCTTTTGAGCACCACGCATTGACCAACACCTCCCAACAATCCATCCGATCCGCACACCATCTCGGAGGGGCCTAAGTTAGCAAATAGAAACTTGAGCGCTACGGCTATGAATTACTAAATGAAGGAAGTAAGTACAAGGCCTTAAGAATTACCTTCATGTACTGCTCCTTACTCAAGAACTTATCGCGGCACTCCTGCTTGGGCTTCTTGATACCACGCCCGGTGTAGTAGTCTCGAACAGCCTGCACCCGAACCTCATGCCGTAAGTTCTGAAGTAGGCGCTTGCACTCCTTGTGGATAACATCTGCCGCCTCCTCCTCGTATCCCTCCTCACACCTGTAGAATGTCTGCAATCAAATGAGACAATATTGATTAGTACAATTAATAACTAGCTAGTTGAAGATTTTTAATTGTGTAAAGGAGAAATTACCCAGAACTTTCTGATCACCACGTCTGCCCTCGTCTTGCACAAGACACCGTCGATAATCTCACCCGGCGGGGGCCGGGCAGCCAAGTAGTGCTCCCAACTCAATCCAACTTCTGGAAGCCGACCCTCACCAGGCAACGTGACAAACCCCGGGAAGTTTTGCCGAATCAGAACTCCAAGGACGGAGTTGGGCCGGCGGACACTTTCATGGTGGTCCCAACCCCTGCAGCATGACAAGGCCAACACATCAGTTATTTGAAGAAACATGAATGCAGAAGGTACAAAAAGATTAAATGCACTCACCTCTCCCCATCAGGGAAAATCAACCACCTCTCCTCGCGGGTCGCTGGCACGGACGAGAGCCGTGTAGCACCACGCTGGTAGACGTTGCCCCCCTCCTCCCCCTCCTCCTTAAAATCAGTCGGCTCCCCGCCATCATCAGCATGGCCACTCGGCTCCCCGCCATCATCAGCATGGCCACTCGGCTCCTCAGGCTGACCCGACCAGGTACCCCATCCAGACGTGTGCTCCTCCGGGGTCTCATGGGCCGAAGGCCCGTCGACCCGAGGCTCGTGGGCCGAAGACCCGTGGACCGGAGGCTCGTGGACCGGAGTCCGTGCAGCCTCCTCCTCAGACGAGTCCACCCTAGCAGTCACGTGCTCGGGTGAAACAGCTGGGGGCGGCAGCGAGGAAGGCGCCGTAAGAGTCACCCTACCTCCTCTCCCGCGACCACGTGCTCCACGTCCTCTCTTCTTCTTACCTCGTCCCCTGCTGGGCACCGCGGTCGACGAAGAAGGGCCCGGCGGTGTCACCATACTATCCAGCAATGCTCGGCAGAGAGGTGCGTGTGGAATGGAAGACCTCGCACCACGCGCCGACGAAGAAGGGGCCTCGGCGCGCTCCCGACCAGTGCCCACCATCTTTCAACACCTGCCATGACAAAGAATAAACGAAATTAGTACAACATAAAAAAAGTACCGACATGAATAATAATATGTATATCACTTAAGTGTATCATCATCAAGTACAACATAAAAAAATTGAATACCTGACACTACTAATAATCTCGATCAGTATCATCAATAAATGCATAATCATCATCATCACTATAATCAATGATGGGCTCATAGGGTTCATTGGCATCAACATGTGCAAGGCCACCTTGACGTAATCGGTCAAGCATTGATAGGTCATCCGCAGCAGTAACCTCTTCTTGTTCCGGCTCTTCTTGTTCCTCCTCTGGGGTGATGTCGGATTCATTGTCGCTGTCTACTTCAATGTTTTGGGGTGAAGTATAGCGGTTCTTGAAACACTTTTTGGAAAGACGTGTCTCTTGGAAGAATTCTCCTTCATATGTGTCTGGGTTAATGTGAGGTTCATAATCCTCTTCCTTTGGGGGAGAAAGTCTAGCACGTGGCGGCACTTCATAAACGACATCCCAACCTTTCAGATTTGGATTAGTTTGGCAGACCCACGGTAGATAGAATACTTGGGTCGCCTGTTGAGCCGTAATATAGACATCAGGAGCATCTAAATGGGTGCTTTGGTTGATTTCAACTAGACCTATATGTTCATGAGTCCTTCTAGTCTCCTTCCGCTGAAACCAATAACATTTGAAGACTACGACATTCGGTGGGTTTTCACCATAGAACAGAAGTTCATAAATTGCTTCAACTCTCCCATAATACTCGGTACCACCTTCGCCGATAGCAGATACAAAACAATTTGTAGACTTTTGGTCGGCCATAGATAGCTCTTTGCCATAGGTACGAAAGCGATACCCGTTGATGTCGTACTTGTGAAATGAACGGACCTTATAGTCAAAACCATTAGCGACTTGTCTCAATTCGGAGTCCATAGACTCTGAATTAGCCTACAAGTTTAATATGAAAGGATTGTTTGTCGCGACCCTGATTCCAAATCACATCGATCTAGCCGGTAACACCTCATATCACTTTGCGGCCTCACGCACGGTATCCCCACGGGTATCGCCTTACCCTGGCCCAGGACCGTTTGCGCCTTTTGTCTCGCGTATATGATTGTGTCGCTAGCATCCACATGACAGAGAACCCGGGCCGACATGGCTAGTCGTGAACCCAAAGCGTCACTAACCTATGGGAACAGGCATAAATGATTCACATCGAGCGTGTCGGTCAGCAGCATGTGAATCCGGGCTATAGCTCTGGGCTAACAGGACTCCGGGGAACCCGGGCTGTAGCATGCTAGGCAGGACTCCGGATGTCACCGCGTGACATTTCCCCGAAGGGACAGACACAGGAACGAAGTTAAACACATGCCGGCCAGTCAAGTGTCCTGAGCAGTAGTGCTGGGCTAGCAGGACTCCGGTGAACCGGGCTGTAGCAGACTACTATGGCTCAAGGAAGCACTAGACTAGATTTCCCCATAAGAGAGACTGCCAAGGATAAACAACTAGATTGTCGGATCCCACACATAGCAATACACGTCACACATACGCATAACATGCAAGTATGTGCTGTACAACATGGCATCACAACATAACGCAAACTCATATAGATAAAGGCCCAGAAGAGCCACATAGCATTAAATACAAACAGGGGTCACATGACCCATCATTCAGAGCATACATGCAACGGAAGCATTACATGTCTGAGTACAGACAACTACAAAAGGAAAAAGGCTCAGAAGCCTGACTATCTACAAGTCCCTCCCAAGGGTACAAGATCGTAGCTGAGGTAACAAGCTACTCGTCGAAGTCCAAGTGGTACTACTAGAGAGACAGATGTCTCATCTGCAAAACATAAATAAAGCAAACGTGAGTACAAAGGTACTCAGCAAGACTTACAACAGATCCTATCATACATGCATTTGTATCAAGAAGGTAATGTGGGGTTTAGTTGCAACAAGCTAGCTTTGACTCAGTGGCTATCCTGTTCTACGACAACGAGAAACTTCTTTGAGATGAGGTAGCGCGCACGAGTCCACTAATCACCACATCAATACACTACTATGGATTCATCCCCGTCTCTCCACGAGAAGGCCATCCATAGCACTCACACTTGTCTTGAGTATTTTAGAGTATCCACTTTAAGTTTTCTATGTACCACGTAAGCATCCAAGAAGTCCATAACCGAGGACACGGCTATTCGAATAGATCATGATAACCCTGCAGGGGTGTACTTCTTCACACACGCTCTCACCACTTATCACCATATACACTTCATGTTTCTCGGCAACCTTCAAGCGGAAGCCTGGCGAGGGTGTCGGCCACGACCTGACTAACCAAACAAGACTCTAGTCCAGGTTTATCGCCTATTCGGGTTCTATCCGCAAGGAGATCCGGCCAGGGTTTCGCTCATGGCCCCAAACGATGTGTACAGGGTTCCCGAGCCCACCATCCGGGTGCCACTCGGTACACCGGCCACGTGTGCCTAGTATGTCCCAAGTCCACCCTGCCGGGTGCCACTTGGTAGAAAAATAGCACTACCTACAAACACCAAAAACTATTTGCAACTCCTGGACAGAGTTCAAGGTGGTTAATAAGTCGAGAGAGCTTGGAGCGCCCGGAGCCCAATGTGTGGTAGTAGCTAGTCATTGGACAACTTACACAAAACTCAATTCTTAAGGACGGTCCCAATGAGACAACCCACCATGTACTCCTACATGGCCTCTCACCGCTACCTTTATGAAATCGTGTTCACATGCTTAACTCTCAACATCAGAACATAGCACTGTACTCCAATTCATTCCCAATGAATCAGACCTGACATAATCTAAGCAATAGCAGGTATGGCATGGCAAGAACACAACATGGCTCAAGCAATTCCTACACATGCTAGTGGGTTTCAACTATTTACTGTGGCAATGACAGGTCATGCAGAGGGATGGGTTCAACTACCGCAGCATAAAGTAGCAGTTGAATCGTTGTTGTCCTAATGCAGTAAAAGGAAGCAAGAGCGAGAGAGTGGGATTGTATCGGAATGAACAAGGGGGTTTGCTTGCCTGGTAGATCAACAGGGGGCACTGCTCCTCCGACAGGTACTCTGGATCGATCTCCAGAGCAGAACCTATCGAGAATGAACGGTGTCGAAAATCAAACACAAGTATATGCAACAATATGATGCATGATCATGGCATGAATATGTGATATTGTCTGAGTTAAAGCATCTAGCAATTATTTGGTTGAAGTCCATTTGAGCCAAGGGTTCAAATACAACTCCAAATTAAGCTCTTAAATATGCCATAAGTGTGTTTTCATATATACAACATTTATAGGTTGGTTTGTCATGCATGAAAATGGTACGAATGGATAGATTGAATTTTTCTGATCATTTTTCATATATAAATAATTTCAATCTGAGCTACGGTTGAATTTCTATGAATTTTTGAAGTTTATATCAATTTCTGGAATTCTCTGAATTATTTAAAATCCAGAAAAAATCATTATTGCGTCAGCATGACATCACAGAGGCGTCAGCAGGGCTGACCAGGTCAAACCTGACATGTGGGGTCCACACTTCAGTGACCGGTTAGTTAACAGGGGGTTAGTTTATCCTAATTATAGGATTAGTGGCGCTGGGCCCACTGTCAGTGTCAGGTTTAGTTAAATGGTGATTAGCCTTAAGCTAATCACCTAACCCATGGGGCCCACCTGACAGGCCCGCGAGGTCAAAGGGGTCAAACCCCACCGGTGTTTAACCGCCGGCGAGGCCGAACACGGCGGAGGGCTCGGGAAACGCCCCCCGGCGACCATTTAGGCGGCGGAGATCACGGACGAGGAGCTGGAGCTCGTCCGCGTCGTTTGGAGCAAGCGGGAGGCTGCGGGGGTGCCCGAGCTCGCCGGAAACGAGCTGGAGGCGGCGGCCGGAGCACGGCTCCAGGCGAAAACGGGCTGCGGGGCACGGCAGGAACTGCGGAGGCCCTCTACGGTCTCCTGGCGTCACCAGGAGCACGGTGACGCGCGCGGGAGCGGCTGGCTCGGCCTCTGGCCATGGTGGCGCCTTGGCCGGCGGCGATGAGGTCTCGGGCGCGGCAGCTGAGCTAGCTAGGCGGGGCAAACGAGCACGGGGAGGAGGGGAGAACGAAGTAGAGCTCACGGGGAGATCGTAGACGTCGTCAGCGAGCTCGGGGATGCGCCGAGGTCGACGGTGCGACGATGGGGATCCACAGCAGCCGGAGATGAAGACGACGGCGATGGAGGTGCTCCAGGGCCTCCCGAGGCACGTGGCTCGACGGAGAGGTAGACGCAGACATGGCGGAGCTTGCAGACACAGAGAGAGGGCGAGGGGGAGTCGGTGGCTACGGCAACGGCGAGCGGCGGTGATGGCAGCGCTCGGGCGGGTCGAGAGAGAGGGATCTAGGGGAGGAGGGAGAGTGAGAGAGAGTGAGAGAGGTGCGGGGCGGTGCGTGGCGTTGTCTAGGCGCACCGGGGAGGAGCCAGGCAGGCAGGGAGGGAGGAGGTGGCCGGCGCGTGCACGCGCGCGTCGGGCACACGCGCGTTGTCCTCCTGGTAGGAGGTAGGCGATGACTTGGCCTGGGCCAACAGTATTGGGCCGGCACAGGAGCTGGGCCACCAGCTGGGCTGCCAGGCAGGTAAGGCCAGGTGAGCTTTTCTCCAATTTTGTTTTCTTTTCTATTTTCTGACCTTTGTTTTGATTTAATAAAAATACTAAATCAATTTATTTTCTTCTGACAATTTTTGCAGGGGCCTAAAGGATTATTCCAAAGCCCCTCACCAAAATTCAGAATTATTGGACAATATTTTATATATATAAAAATATTTATCCAATGCAAATAATTACTGGATTAATTCCAAATGGCCAAAATAAATATTTATGAGCTCCTAAAAATATTGGTTTGAATTTTACCTCTGCCCGATATTTTCAGAGAGAGACATGAACATTTTCTTGGACCCTCTTGGAGCAATTTTTATCTGGGTCATTTCCAGAAATGATTTCTGAGGGTTTTACAAATCCCCATTTCAAATTAAAATGAAATTTAAACATGATGCACACATGACTAGCTAGCCTAGGTCATACCAGAACTAGGGATGTGACAACTCGCCCCCACTCGAAGAAATCTCATCCCGAGATTCAGGAGTTGGCGGAAAGAAAGCGGGGTACTCAAGTCGAAGATGATCTTCACGCTCCTAGGTAGCTTCTCTCTCGGAATGATGAAACCACTGAACCTTGAGAAACTTAATGTTATGACGTCGAGTGACACGCTCTTCTTGATCAAGAATGCGACTAAGGGTACTCTCGATAGGTGAGGTTATCTTGGAGATCAAGCGTTTCGTGGTCCACTCCGCGGATGGGATCCTAGAAGCAACGCCTGAGTTGAGAGACGTGGAAGACATCATGAACTCAAGAAAGATGTGGGGTTAGTTCCAACTGGTAGGCAACCTCTCCTCGTTTAGCGAGAATGAGAAAGGGACCAATGTAACGAGGAGCCAACTTGCCCTTGATACCGAATCGATGGGTACCCTTCAAAGGGGTAACCCGAAGGTAAGCTTTGTCGCCAATTTCATAAGCCACTTCCTTATGACTATGGTCATACTGGCTCTTTTGACGAGATTGGGCTGTCTTCAAATTCTTACAAATGATGCGAACTTGCTCTTCTGCCTCCTGGATCATATCCGGTCCAAAGAATTGTCTTTCACCAGTTTCTGACCAATTCAAAGGTGTTCGACATCTTCGTCCATACAGATCCTCAAAAGGAGCTTTCTTGAGGCTGGATTGGTAGCTGTTGTTATAAGCAAACTCGGCGAAGGGAAGACACTTCTCCCAATCCATACCGAATGAGATAACACAAGCTCTAAGCATGTCTTTGAGAATTTGGTTGACCCTTTCCACCCGACCACTTGATTGAGGGTGGAAAGCGGTACTGAAGGAAAGATGGGTGCCCATGGCAGTTTGGAAACTCTCCCAGAAATGAGAAGTGAAGAGACTACCACGGTCTGAATTGATCTCTAGTGGGACACCATGAAGTGACACTATTCGAGAAATATATAGGTCAGCGAGCTGACTAGCAGTGATACTCTCTCGAACAGGTAGGAAGTGAGCCACTTTGGAAAGACGATCAATGACTATGAAGATAGCATTATTCCCTCTCTTGGTCCTGGGAAAGCCGGTGATGAAGTCCATACAAACTTTATCCCATTTCCACTTAGGAATAGCCAAAGGTTGAAGGGTGCCAGCAGGTCTCTAATGCTCTGCCTTCACGCGACGACAAACGTCATAGTTAGCAATAAATTGAGCAATTTCTCTCTTCATCCTAGTCCACCAGAACCTCTGGCGTTGGTCCTGATACATCTTAGTACTACCGGGATGAATCGTGAGAGGAGATTAATGCGCCTCCTTAAGGATTAATTGTCGAAGATGTTGATTCTTGGGAACCACCAAGCGACTCTCAAAGAAAACAACACCACGATCATCTATAGAGAAACTACGACCAACTCCCTTGTTAATGTTTCTCTTGATCCAGGAAATTCCCGTATCCTGCTTCTGAGCAGAGATGATCTGACCCACAAGAGTAGGTTTCGCCATCAAGGTAGAAAGGAATCCGTGAGGAGCGATGTGAAGGTTTAGCTTACAGAATTCCTCATGGAGAAGTGGTTGGCCCTGCTGCAGCATGAGATTATTGCAATAGGACTTACGACTTAGCGCATCAGCCATGACATTGCCCTTGCCTGGGGTGTAGGTAATCCCTAAGTCATAATCTGAGATCAACTCCAACCAATGTCTTTGCCTAAGGTTCAAATCTGGTTGGGTGAAGATATACTTGAGACTCTGGTGATCGGTGTAAATCTCGCAATGTTTACCAAGAAGGTAATGTCACCAGGTCTTAAGTGCATAGACTACGGCTGCAAGCTCTAGATCATGTGTAGGATAATTCTCCTCATGTGGATGCAACTGTCGAGATGCATAGGCAATCACATGGCGATCTTGCATAAGAATGCAACCTAGTCCCTGTTGTGAGGCATCACAATAGATAACAAAGTCCTTAGTGAAGTCCGGTGGCACAAGTATGGGGGCAGAAGTCAGGCGTCTTTTCAGTTCCTGAAAACTGTGCTCACACTGTGGGGACCACTCAAAATTTTTATCTTTCTTAAGAAGTTCCGTGAGAGGTTTTGCCACTTTGGAGAAGTTCTCAACGAAGCGGTGACAATAACTGGCTAGACCAAGGAAACTCCTAACTTGCTTAACTGTTTCAGGCGGAGTCCAATCAAGAACGGCCTGAACTCTCTCGGGATTGACGGCAATGCCCTTACCTGAGATCACGTGGCCTAGGTAGGTCACTTCTGGCAACCAAAATTCGCACTTGGAGAACTTGGCATAAAGGCGGTGCTCTCTGAGTTTTTCTAGCACAAGTCTAAGGTGTTCGGCGTGATCTTCCTCGTTCTTCGAGTAAATAAGAATATCATCGAGGTAAACCACGACGAACTTATCTAAGTACTCCATGAAGATCGAGTTCATCAAGCGAGAGAATGTAGCTGGAGCATTGGTTAGACCAAAGGACATGACGGTGTACTCGTACTGGCCATAACGAGTGACAAAAGCTGTCTTAGGAATGTCCCCATTTCTGATCTTGATTTGGTGGTAGCCTAACCTCAAATCCATCTTGGAAAAGACTGAGGATCCAGCGAGCTGATCATACGGGTCATTGATCCTGGGGAGCGGATACTTGTTCTTTATCGTGACCAAATTAACGGGACGATAATCTACAACCATCTGGTCCGTACCATCCTTCTTCTTGACGAAGAGGACGGGGCAAGCCCAGGGAGAAGAACTAGGACGGATGAAACCCTTTTGCAAGGATTCATCAAGTTGTTTCTTAAGCTCAGCTAGTTCTAAGGGTGCCATCTTGTAAGGTCTCCTAGAGATAGGAGCGGTTCCTGGGATAAGATCTATGACAAATTCTACATCTCTGTCAGGTGGAATACCTGGCAGTTCCTCTGGAAAGACATCCGGTAAGTCACGGACTACCGGAATATCTTCAAGGTCAGGAAGAGGGTTGGCATTAAGAGAATAGAGTTGACGCTTTGCAACTCTAGTGGAGACGGTGACTATCTTGCCAGATGGGTGTGTAAGCTGAACAAACCTTATGTAACAATCAATCTTGGCATGATGAGCTTTCATCCAGTCCATACCCAAGATGATGTTAATATCTGTAGACTTGAGGGCTATAAGTGATGCAAGGAATACAAGTCTGTCAACAAGGATTTCATTACCATGGCTTATTCTGGTAGTTTGCCATCTAGACCCTGGAGTTTGGATTTCAAGTGGAGTTGGCATATAGCAAAATGACATGTCGTGCAAACAAGCATAGCCTTCAGAAATGAAGGAGTGAGATTCTCCGGTATCGAACAGAACCGAAGCTGGATGGCAATTGACAAGGAGGGTACCAAGAATGACATCCGGATCATCATGAGTGTCTTTATCTGAGACGTGATGCACACATCCACGTTCAGTGGGAGCTGATTTGACACTAATCATCTTGCTTGATGGCTTACCACGGCCAACAGACTTCTCAGGCTGGGGTGGAGCATAGTTCATTTGAGAGCAGTCACGTGCATAGTGTCCTGGCTCTCCGCATGTGAAACAAGTCCCTGAAGTAGGACGTGGACCCGCTTTGACAAGCGGTCTACCAATAGGCCTGGGTGGAGCATACTGCTGAACTTGGTGAGGTGCCACACAAGATGGCCTTGGTGTATAACCGGGTGGAAGAGCGGAGTTCGGAACCCAAATCGGGCGCTTCTGCGAAGTAGAACCGGAAGAAGAACCCAAATCACGGGTGTGCTTACGAGACTCCTCGTATGTGAGTTGAGCTGTCTCTGCATTAATGGCCTTGTTCACAAGAGCCTGGAAGGTATTGCAATGATGCAAGTGGAGATCACGACGCAACTTGGGGTTGAGACCCTTCCGGAACCTAGCCTGCTTCTTGGCGTCTGTGGACACTTCTTCTGTAGCATAGCGGGCAAGGTTCTCAAATTCTCTACTATAAGCATCAACAGCCATGTTACTCTGGGTGAAACTACAGAACTCTTCTCTCTTGCGGTCAATGAGAGCCTGAGGGATGTGATGCTCGCGAAAAGCCTCAGTGAAATCTCTCCAGGTAGGTATCTGGCCAACTGGAAGCATAGCCTCATAGTTCTGCCACCAAAGACTAGCGGGACCTTCCAGATGATAAGCAGCAGGTGACCTTGTCACTTTCAGCTACGTTCGCAGAGCACAACTTGTGTGTGATACTACGGAGCCAGTCATCTGCATCGAGTGGTTCGATGGAATGATGGAAGGTAGGTGGTTTCAGACCAATGAAGTCATGGATGGACACAAACTCTTTGTGCTGATGGGAGGTGTTCTCCTCAATACATGCCAACAAGCGGTTAGACTCTCGCTTGTTCTTCTCCATCTCTAACATGAACTCTGCCAATGAAGGCTGGTCGGAAGGATCCTCATCCCTACCATCTCCGTGGTTTCGGCTATGAGCAACAGAACTTCGGTTAACTGACGACATCCTGAAGAACCAACCAAGGAAACAAGGATGGATTCAGCATCATCATAAGGATGTAGATTATAGTACGAGAAAAATACTATCTCTTGAACTCCTAGGACAATTCCGGCAGCATAACGGCAGTAACATGCTCGAAATGAGACATTTTGCAAAAGACGGGGTAGCACCATACTCAACATCCTCACTCAAGGTTCTGGGGTATTACTAAACAGGCTACACCGGAGGTACTCGAAAACTGGAATATGACTCTGATCAACCAAATGTAAGAGACTACGGAGTAGTAACACGTGATCCTGATAGACGGAAGAGAAAGCCTAGTTCCTTAACCCCGTAGGAAAGATAGGATGACTCAGATCAGAAGGCATGAGGCATAAGGAGTAAAAAGAGCCTTACGTTCCCTTCCACAATCAATTCCCCTATATAGCTAAAGAATTTCTAGACTCAACTTCGACTAGGTTGGCTTGGTAATCCTACAGGAAGTCAGGCTCTGATACCAAAGCTGTCGGGACCCCGATTCCAAATCACATCGATCTAGCCGGTAACACCTCATATCACTTTGCGGCCTCACGCACGGTATCCCCACGGGTGTCGCCTTACCCTGGCCCGAGACCATTTGCGCCTTTTGGCTCGCGTATATGATTGTGTCGCTAGAATCCATATGGCAGAGAACCCGGGCCGACATGGCTAGTCGTGAACCCAAAGCGGCACTAACCTATGGGAACAGGCATACATGATTCACATCGAGCGTGTCGGTCAGCAGCGTGTGAATCCGGGCTGTAGCACTGGGCTAACAGGACTCCGGGGAACCCGGGCTGTAGCAGGCTAGGCAGGACTCCGGATGTCACCGCGTGAAATTTCCCCGAAGGGACAGACACAGGAACGAAGTGAAACACATGTCGGCCAGTCAAGTGTCCTGAGCAGTAGTGCTGGGCTAGCAGGACTCCGGTGAACCGGGCTGTAGCGGACTACTATGGCTCAAGGAAGCACTAGACTACATTTCCCCATAAGAGAGACTGCCAAGGATAAACAACTAGATTGTCGGATCCCACACATAGCAATACACGTCACACGTACGCATAACATGCAAGTATGTGCTGTACAACATGGCATCACAACATAACGCAAACTCATATAGATAAAGGCCCAGAAGAGACCACATAGCATTAATACAAACAGGGGTCACATGACCCATCATTCAGAGCATACAAGCAATGGAAGCATTACATGTCTGAGTACAGACAACTACAAAAGAAAAAGGCTAATAAACCTGACTATCTACAAGTCCCTCCCAAGGGTAACAAGAATCGTAGCTGAGTAACAAGCTACTCGTCGAAGTCCAAGCGGTACTACTAGTGAGACAAATGTTCTCATCTGCAAAACATAATAAGCAAACGTGAGTAACAAAAGGTACTCAGACAAAGACTTACACAAATCCTATCATACATGCATTTATCAAGAAGTAATGTGGTTAGTTGCAGCAAAGCCAGCTTTGACTCAGTGGCTATCCTGTTCTACGACAATGAGAAACTTCTTTGAGATGAAGGCAGCGCGCACGAGTCCACTAATCACCAATCATACACTACTATGGATTCATCCCCGTCTCTCCACGAGAAGGCCATCCGTAGGCACTACACTTGTCTTGAGAATTTTAGAGTATCCACTTTAAGTTTTCTATGTACCACGTAAGCATCCAAGAAGTCCATAACCAAGGACACGGCTATTCGAATAGATCATGATAACCCTGCAGGGGTGTACTTCTTCACACATGCTCTCACCACTTATCACCATATACACATCATGTATCTCGGCAACCTTCAAGCGGAAGCCTGGCGAGGGTGTAGACCACGACCTGACTAACGAAACAAGACTCTAATCCAGGTTTATCGCCTATTCGGGTTCCATCCGCAAGGAGATCCGGCCGGGTTTCGCTCACGGCCCCAAACGATGTGTACAGGGTTCCCGAGCCCACCATCCGGGTGCCACTCGGTACACCGGGCCACGTGTGCCTAGTCTGTCCCAAGTCCCACCCTGCCGGGTGCCACTCGGTAGAAAAATAGCACTACCTACAAACACCAGAAACTATTTGCAACTCCTGGACAGAGTTCAAGGCGGTTAATAAGTCGAGAGAGCTTGGAGCGCCCGGAGCCCAATGTGTGGTAGTAGCTAGTCATTGGACAACTTACACAGAACTCAGTTCTTAAGGACGGTCCCAATGAGACAACCCACCATGTACTCCTACATGGCCTCTTCACCGCTACCTTTATCAAATCGTGTTCACACGCTTAACTCTCAACATCAGAACATAGCACTGTACTCCAATGCATTCCCAATGAATCAGACGTGACATACTCTAAGAAATAGTAGGCATGGCATGGCAAGAACACAACATGGCTCAAGCAACTCCTACACATGCTAGTGGGTTTCAACTATTTACTGTGGCAATGACAGGTCATGCAGAGGGATGGGTTCAACTACCGCATCATAAAGTAGCAGTTGAATCGTTGTTGTCCTAATGCAGTAAAAGGGAGCAGGAGCGAGAGAGTGGGATTGTATGGAATGAACAAGGGGGTTTGCTTGCCTGGTAGATCAACAGGGGGCACTGCTCCTCCGACAGGTACTCTGGATCGATCTCCAGAGCAGAACCTATCGAGATGAACGGTGTCGAAAATCAAACACAAGTATATGCAACAATATGATGCATGATCATGGCATGAATATGTGATATTGTTTGAGTTAAAGCATCTAGCAATTATTTGGTTGAAGTCCATTTGAGCCAAGGGTTCAAATACAACTCCAAATTAAGCTCTTAAATATGCCATAAGTGTGTTTTCATATATACAGCATGTATAGGTTGGTTTTTCATGCATGAAAATGGTACAGATGGATAGATTGAATTTTTCTGATCATTTTTCATATATAAATATTTCAATCTGAGCTACGGTTGAATTTCTATGAATTTTTGAAGTTTGTATCAATTTCTGGAATTCTCTGAATTATTTAAACATCCAGAAAAAATCATTATTGCGTAGATGACATCACAGAGGCGTCAGCAGGGCTGACCAGGTCAAAACCTGACATGTGGGGTCCACACGTCAGTGACCGGTTAGTTAACAGGGGGTTAGTTTATCCTAATTATAGATTAGTGGCGCGGGGCCCACTGTCAGTGTCAGGTTTAGTTAAATGGTGATTAGCCTTAAGCTAATCACCTGACCCATGGGGCCCACCTGACGGGCCCGCGAGGTCAAAGGGGTCAAACCCCACCGGCGTTTAACCGCCGGCGAGGCCGAACACGGCGGAGGGCTCGGGAAACGCCCTCCGGCGACCATTTAGGCGGCGGAGATCACGGACGAGGAGCTGGAGCTCGTCCGCGTCGTTTGGAGCAAGCGGGAGGCTGCGGGGGTGCCTGAGCTCGCCGGAAACGAGCTCGAGGCGGCGGCCGGAGCATTCGGCTCCGGGCGAAAACGGGCTGCGGGCACGGCAGGAACTGCGGAGGCCCTCTACGGCCTCCTGGCGTCACCAGGAGCACGGTGACGCGCGCGGGAGCGGCTGGCTCGGCCTCTGGCCACGGTGGCGCCATGGCCGGCGATGAGGTCTCGGGCGCGGCAGCTGAGCTAGCTAGGCGGGCAAACGAGCACGGGGAGGAGGGGAGAACGAAGTAGAGCTCACGGGGAGATCGTAGACGTCGTCAGCGAGCTCGGGGACGCGCTAAGGTCGATGGTGCGACGATGGGGATCCACGGCAGCCGGAGATGAAGACGACGGCGATGGAGGTGCTCCAGGGCCTCCCGAGGCACGTGGCTCGACGGAGAGGTAGACGCAGACATGGCGGAGCTTGCAGACACGGAGAGAGGGCGAGGGGGAGTCGGTGGCTACGGCAACGGCGAGCGGCGGCGACGGCAGCGCTCGGGCAGGTCGAGAGAGAGGGATCTAAGGGGAGGAGGGAGAGTGAGAGAGAGTGAGAGAGGTGCTTGGCGGTGCGTGGCGTTGTCTAGGCGCACCGGGGAGGAGCCAGGCAGGCAGGGAGGGAGGAGGTGCCGCGCGTGCACGCGCGCGTCGGGCACACGCGCGTCCTCCTGGCAGGAGGTAGGCGATGACTTGGCCTGGGCCAACAGTGCTGGGCCGGCACAGGAGCTGGGCCGCCAGCTGGGCTGCCAGGCAGGTAAGGCCAGGTGAGCTTTCCTCTCATTTTGTTTTCTTTTCTATTTTCTGACCTTTGTTTTGATTTAATAAAAATACTAAATCAATTTTATTTCTTCTGACAATTTTTGCAGGGGCCTAAGGGATTATTCCAAAGCCCCTCACCAAAATTCAGAATTATTGGACAATATTATATATATATATATAAATATTTATCCAACGCAAATAATTACTGGATTAATTCCAAATGGCCAAAATAAATATTTATGAGCTCCTAAAAATATTGGTTTGAATTTTACCTCTGCCCAATATTTTCAGAGAGAGACATGAACATTTTCTTGGACCCTTTTGGAGCAATTTTTATCTGGGTCATTTCCAGAAATGATTTCTGAGGGTTTTACAAATCCCCATTTCAAATTTAAATGAAATTTAAACGTGATGCACACATGACTAGCTAGCCTAGGTCATACCAGAACTAGGGATGTGACATTGTTGCATTGGAAGAATCGTACAGATATCTCTAACTTGCAGATCAACTTCGGTGCCAACTCTTCCATTTCTTCTAGCACGCCAGGCGATAGTTCTTTCGCACAAAGAACGCGGAAGAATTAGCTGAGTTCTGCAGTACTAGCCATTCATCCTCAGGGATGAAGCCACGCAACATCACCGATTACACTCAATGCATATGTGCCAATCATGACTCTTGAGACCAAATATCTTCAGTTTATCAAGATTCGCTCCCCTCTTTAGATTCGCCTGCATACCCATCGGGGAACATCAACTGTTGTTGCACCCACAAGATAATTTCCCTCATAGCTGGCCTTCCAAGATTGAACCATGCCTTTGGCTCATTCCAGTTTTTCTTTCCTTTCGGTTCTTTCATGTTTTGTAACGGCCTATCACATAGCGCCTCCAGATCGACTCTAGCCTTAGTATTATCCTTTGACTTCCCATCTATGCCGAACAATGTACCAAAAAGTGCCTCGGCGATATTCTTCTCAGTGTGCATCACGTCGATGTTGTGTCGGCAAAGGAGGTCTTTGAAGTAAGGCAGATCCCATAAGCATGTTTTGTGAGTCCACGCGTGCTTAGTATTATACCCCTGAAGTACCCTGGACGTTGTGGATCTGGCTCGAGAGCGTTTAACTGATTCAGGGTCTGTTGGCCTGTCAATGCATGTGGTGTAGAGTTTTTGACAACTCTACCTCTGATGAAGTTCTTCTTGTCTATCCTGAACTTATAGCGAGGATCCAGGAACTGTCTATGCATGTCGAAGCAAGAAAACTTGCGACCGGCCTGAAGCCAACGAAACTCAAGAGCTCCCTTGCATGTGGGGCATGGGAACCTTCCATGCACACACCAGCCAACGAATAGCGCATACGCCGGCAAGTCATGCGTCGAGTACATGTACTAGACACGCATTATGAAGTTCCGTTTGCTATAGGCGTCGTATGTCTTGAACCCATTATCCCAGGCTTCTTGCAATTTGTCCTTAAGCGCCTGCATGTATACATTCATATTTTCCCCCGGATAGTTGGGCCCTGGAATTATCAACGTCAGGAAAATGTTCTTTCTTTGCATAATCTGTCTGGGGGGAGATTGAGTGGAAAGACAAATACGGGCCAACAACTTTATTGGGCTGCCGTCATACCAAACATCCTGACCCCATCCGTGCTGATGCTGACTCGAGGATGCCTCGGATCTGCCGCTTTGTCAGCATGTAATTCATCAAACTTTTTCCACGCAACACCATCCAATGTGTGTACCATCATCAGATTCCCATCTGCATCTAGTTCAGTTCTGTTGCCTGTTTTGTGCCATGTCATCTGTCTGGCCATCTCTTCGACCATGAAAAGGCGTTGAAGTCTTGGTACGATTGGCATATACCAAGAACACTAACGGGGATTTTGGTCTGTGTCTTCTCACCCATACCGTTGTCTACCACAATATACCTGGAAGACTTGCAAATGGGACAATAGTTCAAGTCCGCATAGTCAAGCCTAAATAAGGCACATCCTTTCTCACAGGCATGTATCTTCTCATAGGGCATCTTCAGTGCACGGAGGATTTTGTCCGACTGGTACAGGTTTGCAGGCATTACATGGCCTTTGGGTAGAAAGCGTCCAAATACTGTCATAATTGCGTCATAGCATTCTCTGCCCAAGTTGAACTGAGCCTTCAGAGCCATTACTTGTGAGATGGCATCCAACTGACAAAGCTCAGTGTGCTCGTGGAGCGGACGTTTTGAAGACTCCAACATTTCATTGAAGGCCTTTGCAGATTCCTCCATCTCCTCGTCCGAATCCCGAGCATCATCATAGTCTTGCACCATGTTTTCCATCCCGGTACCATGCTCGTCGGTGCGACGACGATCCACCTCAGCTCGGTCACGTTGGGCAGACTCACCATGAAATGTCCACACCGTATAATCGGGCGTAAAACCACTCTTCTGCAGGTGTTTGCCCATTTCAGCCTCTGTCTTCTTTTCCCAATTGCCGCACCGGAAACAGGGGCACCAGGTTTTCTTCTGGCCATTTGCAAATGCGGCTTGCACAAACCCCTTGGTTTTTGTGAACCATTCAGCGCTCCATTTGTTCTGACCAGTGTGACCGGTATACATCCACAGCACGGTCACTCATCTTGACTTTCAGAGCTACTGGACACACAACAATTATATATGTAATTCACCATGTATATATTCATCAGTTGATCTACTTTGTCAATTTTATTACGTCCATGCAACCTACACTCTAATAGGTAATGATAGGTCCTAATCCCACCCGTGTATGTGTAGATTGGGTTTATTTTCCCATGCTATGCTCCGGATCCGACGCAAAATTTCGGCAGCACCTCCCCGCTGTTCTCCTGATACACGTCTCTGCAATAAACAGAGAGGATGTGACCCGGAGAACAACAGGGGAGGCACTGACGAAATTTATGCGTCGGATCCGGAGCAAAGCATATGGAAAAACGAACCCAATCTACACATACTCGGGCTGTCCATGGATGGCGTTGGACAATTTGAAGAATCAAGGTTATAAATATGCAAATGCATGCATATTTATAACTATGACGCTTTCGAACGGGAGACACATATTGGTTACGCATACTGATGATTCAAGACACATATATAGCTAGCTATCAAGTTTCATCGGAATAGATCAAATAATTAATGGGGGAGGAGGACATGTCATTTGTGCTCACCCACGAATGAAGGGGCAGAGCTCGTCAAACGCACGGCGAGGTCGTCGAACACCAAACCTCGCAGCGATGCAACAACTGCACATTTAAAACTACCCGATCAACACAATTATATATGATGTTTTTCATAACAAAATCGAAAAATATATGACCTAACTAATAATTCACAAATATATGACCCCGTCGGCCTCTGGAAGGCCAAAGAACACCTTTTCGGGAGGTGTCGGTGGTCGGGGTGTCCTGTCGGGTCGGGGTGCCGTGTCGGGGTCGGGGGGTCGGGTGCGTGTCGGGTCGGGGTGCGTCGGGGTCGGGGTGGTCGGGGTCGGGGTGTTGTGTGGGTCGGGGGTCAGGGGGGTCGGTTGTCGGGGTCGGGGTGTCGGGGTGTCGGGTCAGGCTCGGGGTCGGGGTGTCGGGGTCGGGGTCGGGGTCTCGTGGTCGGGGTGTCGTGTCGGGGTGCCTGGTCGGGGTCGGGGTGCCGGGTCGGGTCGAGTTTTTCCCCTCTTTTTTCCTTTCCTTCTTCTTCCTCTTCTTCCTTTTCTTCCTTTTCTTCCTTTTTTCCTTCTTCTTCTTCTTCTTCTTCTTCTTCTTCTTCTTCTTCTTCCTCCTCCTCCTTTCCTTTTTCCTCTTCTTCTTCTCCTCCTCTCCTCTTTTTTCTTCTTCTTCTTCCTCTTCTTCTTTTTAATTCTCCTCCTCCTCTTCTTCTTCTTCCTTTCCTTTTTCCTCTTCTTCTTCTCCTCCTCTCCTCTTTTTTTCTTCTTCTTCTTTCCTAAAACTAAACTAAACCTAAACCTAAAACTAAAACTAAAACTAAATCTAAACTAAACATAAACCTAAAACTAAAAAAACAGAAAAAAGAAAAAACTAAATCTAAACCTAAAACTAAACTAAAACTAAACCTAAACCTAAAAGTAAAACTAAAACTAAATCTAAACTAAACATAAACCTAAAACTAAAAAAACAGAAAAAAGGAAAAAAAGAGGAGGAGAGCTCACCTGGGGCAGGGCCGGTGGAGGAGGTGGCCGGTGGAGGAGGGGGGCGGGGCGGCCTGGGGTGGCGGCGTCGGGCGGCGGTGGCGACGGGGCCGGGCCCGACCGGGGCGGTGAGGCACGGGGGGGCCGGGGCGCCGGGGCGTGGCGGCGCCGAGACGGCATGGCGGCGGGGGCGACAGGGCGGGGGACCGGTGAGGCGCCGGGTGGTGGGGCGACGGCACCGGGCGGCAGTGGCGACAGGGCGGGGGGCCGGTGGGGCGGCGGGGTGGTGGGGCGACGGGGCGGCGACGAGTGGTGGGGGCGGCGACGCGCGTGTGAAGAGTAGGGAGAGAAACAGAGAGAGAGGGGCGGAGTGGGGCGCGGCCGTTAACGTTAGATATGTTAAATCTTTGCCGTCCGCCCCCCTTTGCCGTCCGCTTATTTGCTCTTTGCCGTGTGCTAGTAGACGGAAAAGAGGGGGGGCGTTAAGTTTTTTTAAGCAGCTCGTCAGTGGGGCCCCCTCCCTCTTTGCCGTCTGCTAGCCGATGGCAAAGAATCTTTGCCGTCTGCTAGCAGATGGCAAAGAACTGGTTGATGGCAAAGAAGGTCTTTGCCATCAGCCAGTTCTTTGTCGTCTGCTTTTGGGTAGCTGATGGCAAAGAGCTTCTTTGCCGTCTGCTAGCAGACGGCAAAGAGCTGGCAGATGGCAAACTAGCTGATTCCAGTAGTGTATATAGCTCTACCAATTGAGCTGCTGTGATAGATTCTTTGATAGGAAGAAAATGAGCCACTTTGGTGAGCTTGTCGATGACAACGAAGATAGCATCATTGCCATGCTTGGACTTTGGAAATCCAGTCACGAAGTCCATCTCAATATGGCCAAACTTCCATTCTGGAATGGCAAGAGGTTGGAGGAGACCAGCTGGTCATTGGTGTTCTGCTTTCACTCTTCTACAGACATCACATTCATTCATGAACTGTGCAATCTCGCGCTTCATTCGAGTCCACCAAAACGACTGCTTGAGGTCCTGGTACATCTTTGTACTCCCAGGGAGAATAGAGAGGAGTGAATTGTGAGCCTCGTTCATAATGACTTTACGAAGGTCACCTTTAGGCACAACAATGCGATCCTCGAAGAATAGAGTATCCTTGTCATCAAGATGATAGCACTTGTACTTGGGTTGACTCTTGGCAATCCCAATCTTGACCTTCTTCACCATAGCATCAAGAAGTTGAGCCTCATGAATCTGATCTTCCAAAGTAGGAGAGACTTGGAGGTTGGCAAGAAATCCTTGAGGAACAACTTGTAGATTGAGTTTGCGGAAAGCTTCACAAAGCTCGGGTTGATAAGGCTTGAGAATCAGACTGTTGCAGTAAGCCTTCCTGCTCAATGCATCAGCAATTACATTGGCCTTGCCTGGAGTCTATTCAATACTCGGATTATACTCTTGAATCATTTCGACCCAACGAGTCTGCCTGAGGTTGAGGTTTGGCTGAGTGAAGATGTACTTTAGACTCTTGTGATCAGTGAAGATGTCCACTTTTCTTCCCAATAAGAGATGTCTCCAAGTTAAAAGAACATGGACGACTGCCGCCAACTCGAGGTCATGAGTGGGGTAGTTCTTTTCATTGGGCTTCAACTGGCGAGAGGTATAGGCCACAACTTTCTTCTCTTGCATCAACACTACACCAAGACCTTGAAGGGAAGCATCACAGAAGACCTCGAACGGTTTGGATTCATCAGGAGGAGTCAGAACTGGAGCAGTGACTAATTTCTCTTTCAGGGTGTTGAAAGCGATGTCACATTCAGGAGACCAAAAATACTTCACATGCTTCTGGAGAAGGTTGGAAAGAGGCTTCGCGATCTTTGAGAAGTTCTCAACGAACCTTTGACAATAGCTTGCGAGCCCAAGGAAGTTGCGGAGTTGCTTCACATTCTGAGGTGGTTCCCAATTCACAATTGCAGACACCGTCTCAGGATTAACAGCTATGCCCTTGGCAGAGATGATATGCCCGAGGTAGAGAACCTCATCGAGCCAAAACTAGCACTTTGAAAACTTCTCATAGAACTGATGTTCTCTGAGTTTATCCAGCACCAATCTCAAATGCTTGGAATGATCCTCCTTGTTCTTGGAAAAGACCAAAATGTCATCGAGGTAGACCAAGATGAAGTCATTTGTGTAGGCGTTGAAGATGAAGTTCATCATGCGGGAGAATGTTGGAGGAGCGTTGACAAGGCCGAAAGACATGACAGTGTATTCATATGAACCATAGCTTGTTCTGAATGCTGTCTTAGGGATATCTTCTTCACGAATGCGAATCTGATGATAGCCCATACGAAGATCAAGCTTGGAGAATACTTGAGCACCTTTGAGTTTTTCAAATAGCTCGTTGATGTTGGGAAGTGGGTACTTGTTCTTTATGGTCTTCTTGTTCAATGGACGGTAGTCGACACAAAGTTGGTCCGTTCCATCCTTCTTCTTGACGAAAAGAACACCACAACCCCGTGGAGAAGAACTTGGTCGGATGAGACCCATACGCTCTTGAATATCGAGTTGCTTCTTCAGCTCCTTCAACTCTTCAGGTCCAAGCTTGTAAGGACGTTTGCAAACAGGTTCCGTGCCAGGCTCAAGATCGATGATGAATTCAACTGGCCGGTGCGGAGGCATTCCTGGAAGCTCTTCTGGAAAGACGTCTTGATATTCACAAACGACTGGAATCTGAGAGATGGCATCCAGCTCGCCCTTCTCATTGAGAGAAAACAGTTGAATGGTATTATCATGAGCGGCAAACATGATTACATCCTCAGACGAATGTGTCAACTGAATCTGTTTGGCAGCATAATCAAGCTGAGCCTTGTGCTTAGAAAGCCAGTCCATTCTGAGAATAAGATCGATATCTGAGTTTCCAAGGACCATTGGAGAAGCCAGAAACTTGAAATCACCCATCATGATAGAAATATCCAGGACCATCATGCTAGAACTCAAACGCTTAGCCGGAGAAACAACTTGCAATGCTTTAGGTAATGCCTTAGTGCCAAAGTTGTGCTCCGATGCAAATGGGAATGACATGAAAGAATGTGATGCACCAGGGTCAAAAAGAACTTTTGCTGGAATATCGTTAACAGGAAGGTTACCCATAATCACATCTGACGAGTCCTCTGCCTAAGCTGCGTTCATCATGTTGACCTTGGCGTGCTTGGGATTATGCTTGACCACTGCGGTACTGGCAGATCTCACAGGAGGAGGAGGAAGACGCCTCTGATTGAAGCATTTGTTGGGATAGTGACCCTTCTACTGACACTTGTTGCACGTAACCTCCAAGAGCGGACGGTGATATGGAGCACTTGATCTTGGAGCAGGAGATGAAGTTTTGTTCTGAAAGCGGGGGTTGGGGGGGGGGGAAGATCCATTGCCACCTTTGCTCTTCTGCTGATAAGGCTGAGGAAATGGAGGAGGAGGCAGCCAATACTTTTGCTGCTTAGTTGCCACTTGAGTTGAGGAAGAAGGAGTTGCATCTCTGACTCGTTTCTTGGAAGCATCGCACTTGAGCTGAGCAATCTCTTGTTTCAGTGCCATGTTGTAAAACTCATCGTACTTCTGAGGCTCAAAAAGCACAAGAGCAAGTTGAAGATCTTCTCTGAGGCCAACTCTGAACTGATAAATCATGCTCTTCTCGTCGGGGGCGTCCTGCTTGGCGAAACGAGTGAGTTTCTGGAACATGATGTTATACTGGTAAACAGACAAGCTGCCTTGCTTCAGGTTACGGAATTCCTCACGCTTGCTCTTGACAACACTCTGAGGAATATGGTGAGCTTCGAAGTCTTGACGGAATTCATCCCAGGTAATCACACGGCCTCCTCTGGAATCTTTGTATTGCTGAAACCATTCTACAGCTTGGTCTTTGAGTTGGAAGGAGGCAAACTTGACAAAGTCCTCAGGCCTGACGTTGCTGCACTCGAAATGCTTGCAGATATCCACAAGCCAATTATCAGCGTCTGTTGCCTCGACATAGTTTCTGAAGGTCTTTGGCTGGTTTGCGAGGAACTGGTTGAGTGTAGCAAACTGATTCTGACTGTTGCCATGGCCTTGATTCCCTTGGTTGCGCTCTTGCAGAATTTGCATGATCAGCTGCGTGTTTGTATTGGTAGCGGCCATCATAGCTTGCCATGCCTCCGGAGGTGGAGGTGGTGGTGACGGATCAGGATTCTGACGTGTTGGAGGAGCCATCCTGAAGAGGGTGACATCCATTAGCATCTTGATAGACATATATTCAAGATGAATCAAATGGATCGAAATTGCAACATATAGTCTTAACATCCGAACAAAATGAACGAATACATTCCAATAGAAATGGTCACACTTCCATAAATTTGAGAAGCCACTTAGATAGAGGTAGGAGAATAAAACAACAAGGTATGGACAAGAACAAATACTTGGTGAGGATTACCCAATCACAAACCAAATATCCGCGGAAGAAATACTAGAGCTACATGAATTCCCACCTATGAAACTCGTGAACCTTTCTGGTTATGCAATCAGGTGTTGGGGATACAGGGAAAGCATAATATCTCACCCAAAGCTAGCAAATCCTACATCCAGGTGTATCCATCCTTCAACACATAACCAAGAAACCTTCGGAAATCATTTACCTCAACCTTCGAAAAGCATCCGTTATACGAGTTATGGCAATACTCCCGAACTCCCGCCCTAGTACTAGGTGGCGTCGAGGTTATCTCACCAACAACTGCATAAAAGAGATTTTCGATATTGGCGAAACTCAGGTATTCCAGAATTGCAACGATAAAATTATGACGACAACACCTCGGAGCTCAACTCCCCGGGACACTGCCACAACCCCTAAATGTCAGGAGGCACCAAGAACAATGTTCTCGTCACAAAACTATCGGAACGATTCCAAGATACCCGCGTGATCCTAAATTTTTTAGTGAAATTTGAGAAGAGAAGAGTCAAAACTCTACGTCAGGATGCCTCACCAGAGCGACGAAGGGACTGAGAAGTAAAAAGAATCCTACTCTCCGATATATATAATCCTAAAAGACTCAAAACATTTTTTCTAGACTCAACAACGCCAACGGTTCGCTCAAGCAGGGGGCTCCTAAGGTCGGGGAAGGCTCTGATACCAACTTGTAACGCCCACGATGCGGCTATATCTCCCACGTGTTGAAGCACGACTTAGAGGCATAACCGCATTGTAAGCAATGTCGCAAGTGAGGTAATCTTCACAACAACCCATGTAACAAATAAGGGAAAGAGATACATAGTTGGCTTACACTCGCCATGTCACACAATGCATACATATCATTACATTCATCCAGGTACACTCAAGGTCCGACTACGGAATCAAAATAAAGAACAACCCCAAATGTGACAAAGTTCCCGGTCGCCCCAACTGGGCACCACTACTAATCGTCTGGAAAAGAAATGTAGTATCGTCCTGAGTCCTCATCGAACTCCAACTTGAGCTCAGTCGAATCACCTGGAGCGGTATCATCGGTCCCTGCATCTGGTTTTGGAAGTAATCTGTGAGTCACAGGGACTCAGCAATCTCACACCCTCGCGATCAAGACTATTTAAGCTTATAGGAAGGGTAAAAGGTATGATGGTGGAGCTGCAGCAAGCGACTAGCATATTTGGTAGCTAACATACGCAAAAGAGAGCGAGAAGAGGAGGCAAAGGCACGAACGATGAACTATGATCAAGAAGTGATCCTAGAACAACCTACGTTCAAGCATAACACGAGACCGTGTTCTCTTCCCGAACTCCGCCAAAAAGAGACCATCACGGCCACACACTCAGTTGATTCATTTTAATTAAGGTAACCTTTAGGTTCTCTACAACCGGACATTACCAAATTCCCATATGCCCATAACCGCGGGCACGGCTTTCGAAAGATCAAATCCCTGCAGGGGTGTCCCAACTTAGCCCATCACAAGCTCTCACAGTCAACGGAGGATATTCCTTCTCCCAAGACAATCCGATCAGACTCGGAATCCCGGTTACAAGACATCTCGACAATGGTAAAACTAAACTAGCAAAGCTGCCCGAATGTGCCGACAAATACCGATAGGAGCTGCACATATCTCGTTCTCAGGGCACACTCAGATGAGACTAGCTACGAGTAAAACCAACCCTCAAGTTTCCTCGAGGTGGCCCCGCAGGCAGCTCAATTCAGACCAACACTCAGAGGAGCACTGGCCCGAGGGGGGTTTAAATAAAGATGACCCTTGGGCTCCGGAAACCCAAGGGAAAAGAGGCTAGGTGGCAAATGGTAAAACCAAGGTTGGGCATTGCTGGAAGAGTTTTATTCAAGGCGAACTGTCAAGAGGTTCCCATTATAACCCAACCATGTAAGGAACGCAAAATCAAGGAACATAACACCGGTATGACGGAAACTAGGGCAGCAAGAGTGGAACAAAACACTAGGCATAAGGCCGAGCCTTCCACCCTTTACCAAGTATATAGATGCATTAAAGTAGACAAGATATAATAATGATATCCCAACAATAAACATGTTTCAACAAGGAAGAAACTCCAATCTTCACCTGCAACTAGCAACGCTATAAGAGGGGCTGAGCAAAGCGGTAACATAGCCAAACAACGGTTTGCTAGGACAAGGTGGGTTAGAGGTTTGACATGGCAATATGGGAGGCATGATAGGCAAGTGGTAGGTATCGTAGCATAGGCATAGCAAAAGAGCGAGCATCTAGCAAGCAAAGATAGAAGTGATTTCGAGGGTATGGTCATCTTGCCTGCAAAGTTCTCCGATTTGACGTTAGCTGGATCCTTGTAAACGTACTCAACGGGCTCCTCGATCACGTACTCGTCTCCCGGCTCTACCCAAGAAAGAACAACAAGCAAAGGGAGACACAATCAACCACGTGCAATGCACAAGCAACATGATGCAAAACATGGTATGACATGCGGGATGCGGTATGCAATGCATATGCATGTTTCGGAAAGGAATGATTGAAACTGGCCTCAACTTGGAAAACCAAGAGTGCAACATTAAGTGAGCTATTTTGCATGCTTGTGCTAGTCACCACAGAGATCACAAAAATACAAGGCATACACCCCTGTAAAGATGGCATGGCATACTTCAAAACTCATGTAGAGCTCAAGTTCATAGGAGGCACACATCAATCATGGCAGAAATGACAAATGTCCAATTACTAATATGAAACTGAAACTAACAGAAACTAGAACTCTTCCAACAGCATTTAGGGCATCAAGATGAGCTCAAATGAACATGATACAATGAGATGAAATGGAGTACTCGTCGAGACGAACATTTTGATATGCTACACGCATGAATTGGAGCCATGGTGATGAAGTTATGATGCTGTGAAGAATGCACAAAATTACTGGAAGAGGGGGAAAAAGTCAACCCGGTCTAATGTTTACTGTAGATCTGGATCGAGATCTCGCCGGAGCACGGGCTTTGAGGATGGCCGGAAATGGAGCTGTGGTGGCCGGACTTGCGGGGCCGGCCGGAGTTACGGCGAGGAGCGCGTGGAGGCGGCGGCATCTGGCGGCGGTCGTCGGCGCGCGTCCACGGCGACGCGGGGCGGAGATCCGGGCGGCGAGGTGGGCACCGGCGACCGGCGACGAGGCGGCGTCGGTGCGGCGGGCGGCAAGGCGAAGATGGCGGCGCGACGAGGCAGGCAGGCGACGCCGGGTCGTCGAGGGCTCCCAGGCGGCGGGGAGAGGCGATGGGCTCCGGGGGCTCGCGGCGGGCTGAGCGGGCCGGCGTGGCTGCGGGTGGCGGCCCCCGGTTGGCTGCGGGTGTCGGCAGGGAGGTGTCCGGCGCGGGCCGGTCACGTCCGATGCGCGGAGGAGCGGATTTGCTAGGGTTAGGGGTGGAAGATCCGAAAATTTCGAGGAGGAGCTATATTTATATGTAGGAGGAGCTAGGAGGCTCCAAATTGAGCACGGTTTGCGGCCACGCGATCATGATCGAACGGCCTAGATGATGGAGGAGGTTTAGGTGGGTTTTGCGCCACTTTGGAGAGGTGTTGGGCTGCAACACACACGAGGCCTTTTCGGTCCCCCCGGTTAACCGTTGGAGTATCAAAGGAAGTCCAAATGGCACGAAACTTGATAGGCGGTCTACCGGTAGTAAACCAAGGCCGCATGGCATGTCTCGGTCCAATCCGAAAACATTTAACACCCGCACACGAAAAGAGGTAGAAAGGGACACCGGATGACATAGGAGCGCCGGAATGCAAAACGGACAACGAGGAAAATGCTTGGATGCAAGAGACGAACACGTATGCAAATGCGATGCATATGATGACATGATATAAGATGCATGACAAATACAAAAACACATGAAGACAAAAACCCGACAACGAGGAAATAACATAACTTAGTGCCGGAAAAGGCAAGAGTTGGAAAACAATTATCGCATGTTACATACGGGGTGTTACAGGGTAGGAAAGGGGTAATGAGGTGGAGCTGCAGCAAGCACTAGCATACATGGTGGCTAACTCACGCAAATGAGAGCGAGAAGGGAAGCAAAGCACGGTCGTGAACTAGAAGTGATCAAGAAGTGATCCTGAAACTACCTACATCAAACATAACACTGGAAACGTGTTCACTTCCTGGACTCCGCTGAGAAGAGACCATCACGGCTACACACATGGTTGATCCATTTTAATTAAGTTAAGTGTCAGGTTTTCTACAACCGGATATTAACAAATTCCCATCTGCCCATAACCGCGGGCACGACTTTCAAAAGTTCAAAACCCTGCAGGGTGTCCCAACTTAGCGCATCACAAGCTCTCACAGTCAACGAAGGATATTCCTTCTTCCAGGAAGACTCGATCAGACTCGGAATCCCGGTTACAAGACATTTCGGCAATGGTAAAACAAGACCAGCAAGACCGCCCGATGCGCCGACATCCCGATAGGAGCTGCACATATCTCGTTCTCAGGGCAACACCGGATGAGACATCCTACGAGTAAAACCAAACCTCAAGTTTTCCCGAGGTGGCCCCGCAGTCTACTCGGTTCAGACCAACACTTAGACAAGCACTCGCCGGGGGGGGGGGGTTAAAATAAAGATGGCCCTTGGGTTGGCCGACCCAAGGGAAGGGTAATAGGTTGTTAGGCAAATGTAAAACCAAGGTTGGGCCTTGCTGGAGGAGTTTTATTCAAAGCAAACTGTCAAGGGGTTCCCATAACACCCAACCGCGTAAGGAACGCAAAATCAAGGAACATAACACCGGTATGACGGAGACTAGGGCGGCAAGAGTGGAACAAAACACCAGGCATAAGGCCGAGCCTTCCACCCTTTGCCAAGTATATAGATGCATTAATTAAGTAAGAGATATTGTGATATCCCAACATATCCATGTTCCAACATGGAACAAACTTCATCTTCACCTGCAACTAGCAATGTATAAGAGGGGCTGAGCAAAAGCGGTAACATAGCCAAACAACGGTTTGCTAGGAAAGGTGGGCTAGAGGCTTGACATGACAATATGGGAGGCATCATATAGTAAGTGGTAGGTAGCGCGACATAGCGATAGAACAAACAACTAGCAAGCAAAGATAGAAGTGATTTCGAGGGTATGTTCATCTTGCCTGAGATCCCGCAAGGAAGAAGAACGAGTCCATGAAGAAAACAAACTGACGTAGTCGAACGAATCCACACAAACACGATGTTAACGGAACCAACCCGAAGAAGCACACCAGAAAGAATCAAACACCATGGTAATCAATCATCACATAATCAAGGCATGATGCACAACCAAGTATGATGCATGTCAGGTTTAAAAAGGCATGGCATGTTAGAGTGCACAAACAATACTACGAATTAAGTGGAGCTCAATATGCAACGGTTGCATATTGACGGAACACCACATCACTTATTTAGTTCGATCTCGTTTATGTACTCAACAATATTAAATGTTGTTTAGCATGGCAAGGGGTGAAGCTTAATAAAACTACTTAACTAGGCAAGTTTAAATGAGGCCGGAACAACAAACAACAATTCCGGTAAAACCTCATGTGCATATTTTAAGTTTTGGTATTGTTCTGCCCTAAACCATATTTTAGAGTTGTTAAACATGCAAAGTAAAGCCACCATGTTAAACTAGGCATTTTTCTACCCCATTTACATATAAAGTTTATTTAAAATGGAGCTATGATTATTTAGTTATGAAATAAATCATTTTAACAAGTTATTTAAGCAAATTTAAACAAACATCATTTTAAACATTTTAAACATGGATGAAAATGACATATTATGAAACTAGATGAATTTCTAAGCATGTTTCATATATAGCTTATTTACATGTGATGCATAGTTTGCGAGATATTAAATGTATGAAGACAAGGGACTAAACTGTAAACTGGCAGTTTTCTGGATAAATAGGAAAATCGCTCTGCGAAAAAAAAACATGTCCCGGGCCGAATCTTAGACATCCCAACAGTGCAGGGGAGCTTGGGTTGCTCACATTGGCCCTGAGGCCAAATCTGGCGCTGTGGAGCTGGGCCGGGAGGCCGAGCGCTGGGCCGAATGAGGCTGGGGCGGCGTTGGGCCTTGGTGGGCAAGAGGAGGCCCACACACGTGGCAGGTGTGCGCGCGCTGCTACTGCATCTCACTGTAGAAGCAGAAGAACTGCAGCGGTGCCATGGCGACATGAAGCAGGGGGGTCACCGCGGCGGGCCTCCCTCTGGTCGGATCACGCCGGATCCCGCGGGAACAGAGCGAGGGCGAACGGATCCAGCGAAACTGGAGGCGGCGCGACGAACTAAGGAGGCGACGGTCTCGGCTCCAGCAGCAAAACAACGGTGAGGCGGAGAAGTTAGCAGTGGTTGGGCCTGCGGAAAGTCAATATGGCGGCACCGGCGGGAAACTTGGTGGCGCAGGGAATGGAGGAGCGCGGATCCAGGCGCGGGAAAGGGCTTGGTGAGGCTGCAGGGACGCTTGGTCGCCGGGGTTGGGGCTCGGTACGCAAGACCGGGGCGAGCGCACGAAGTAGAGGCGAGGTGGATGGGAAGGCAGGGCGCCGGCGTGGGGATGCTCGGGGCAGCTGCTGGTGCTCGGCGATGGAGGTAGCTCCTCCGGAGATGATGCTCTGTGGGCGCGCTGTCGCGAGGAGCGGCGGGCGCTGGACGCGTCCGGGAGCGCAGAAGCGAGGGGATCGAGGAACGAAGTGCGGTGGTTGGGGAAAAGATCCGGGCGGCGAGGAAAACTCGATGAGGCAGGGGCTTGGCGTGGGCTTGACGGGGTCCTGCTGGTGGCTCTCAGGCGGAGGCGGTGGTGGTCTCGATCCAAACGAGATCGAGAGGAGGGGATCAGGGGTTAGATGCTGATAGGTGGGGATGGATTCCGAGGGGAAAATGGTGAGTGGGTGGCGGCGGCTAGGGGGGACAAATGTCCTCGGATTTAGGGTTAGGGGTGGTCTATAAATACCAGAATATAGATAGGAGGGAGTATTTTGGATCATCCGATCAAAATCGGACGGTCGGAGATGAATGGGTTAGGGAGTCCAAACAAGGAAACGGTGATGTTTTATAGACGTTTGGGGATGATCCGGACCCAACAGTGATGACTGTCCGGGTCGGGACCGGGACAGCTTTTCGGACGCGCGCGCGAGGAGGGCTGCGGGCTGACGAGAGAGGTTAGGACGGGCCTGGTGGTAGGTAGTGGACTATGTAGACAGTTTTAGGGATAAAAGAGAGGGAAAGCCTGGCGACAGTTCTCAGAGACCGAAAACATCAGACGTCTGACCGACTATAATGACGCTATAAATATCCGTTGGGGCATCAAACGGGCTCCGAATGCGATGAAACTTGGCAAGCGTCCTATCTACACTATAACAACACCGCATGCCAACTTTCAACCCATTCCGAGAACACTTTCCGGCCACTTATAAAATAATATTCAGACGTGCCACAGGCACGTGCAAGTGTGTATGGGCTCAGAATGGACAACGGAAAGAACGAGGAGACCGGGACGGATGCTAGTTTTTAAAAACATGATGATGCAATGCGGATTATGACATGGCAAGATGCAACACGCAAGCGAATGACATGGCAACAACAACGAATAACTGGAAGACACTTGGCGCAACGGACTCGGGGCGTCACAACACTCCACCACTATGAGAGGATCTCGTCCCGAGATCTAGGATGGCACCGGAGAGAAACGGAAGAGGAAGAGAAGAGGTAAAACTAAGTTGCTTCTTTGACCAAATGAGTGAAACCAAAGAACCTTGCGAGGTTGAACAAATTGAAAGAAAGAATGCAATGAAGATGAGCCAAGTTGAAAACACTCCGTTAGAAAAGAGGAACAAGGAACATTACTAGAACCTTGTAGGTTGAAAGACATAAGAAAAAGGGTTGCAATGGACAAGAAATACATGCGAGCACTCCGGTAGAAACGAGATGTACAAGGAACGATAAGGGTCAATTACGACAACACCTCGGTTGGAAACGGAAGGCAATAATATGAACTTGTCAAAATGAAAGCACTTGGATGAGACTCCGGTTAGAAGAGGAATGATAGACACCACACTCTGGTTAAAACAAGATAGAGAAGGAATAAGGATGATATAATTTGGACAGCACTCCGACTGAAAATGGAAGGAATTGAACATGAACTTGACAAGATGAGATGATACTTGATGAAATCAACAACACACTGCCTTCAAAACTATTGAAAGAATGGCACAATGGGTAAGAAAGATTTCAGACGGCACTCCAGTTGAGAAGGGCGGTAAAACTTGATAAGATGAGAGAACTTGAATGAAGGACACGACACTCCGATTGAAAATGGATAAGAACACGGTCCTCACAACCCGAGATGATGAGTGAAAAGAGAAACATGGCTATGCCTCCGGAATGAAAGAATATAAGTTATATCATTGGAATAAAAAAATGGAGAAGCAAATGCCAACTTCTGCCACAAATGAGCTTGAAGAAGCATCTTTAGGAGAAGGGTCGAACGGGGTTGTTGGAAAATCAACAACAAAAGATATGATTTCCAATGGTCTTAAGGAAAACACCCCCAAATTATGAGGTGAAGGCCAACCACTAACGAAATCAATCAGTTGGATTGAGATCAACAAGGAGATGAAAACTCCTTCATCAAGATGAGAAGCGGAAATTGGATCATAGATAAGCACCATAATGGCAACATTCCTAATGGAAGGCTTTAGGTGAAATCTATACCAAGATAACTCTAATGAAGAGATTGATGGATTTAAATATGTCACTCTTTGAAAACTTGTGAATCATGAAACATGAAGGGAAGTTGTCAGGAAATACATAACACCACCTGAAAAAGATAAGATAGAAAGAATTTCACTTTGATATGCAAGAAGAATACTTGAACTCCTCAAAACAAACATGTGTTGAGCACCATGTTTATTTGAGAGTATAGCTTAGCGGATCTTAGCTTCGAGAGAACTCTTGAGGACAATTGAAAAGTGAAAGGAATCCTTGATGAACCACCATGTAGAACCTCCATGAAGAACTTCGGTAACAAAATGATGATAAAAATAAAGAGAAGTTGAAAACACAAGGTGAAGCCTTGTAATGATTTAGATGGATCTTCGTGATGATGAGAGATTGGAACTCCAGGAAAAGAAAAAATGAAACAATTGAAACCGAGAATTACTTCATCCTGAACAAACTCCGGAAAAATGAATCAATCACTTGGATGAAACGAGAATAAGAATTATTTTATGTGCATCCTTCATCAATTTAAATTGATGCCAAGCAATGGATTTGGAAAACTACTTATTCTCGTAGAAAGGATTAAGAGAGATATAGCGCAAACTTGAGAAGGACTTGATGGATCCCCCAGTGGGGTTTGGAAACAACGAATGAATTAATATGATAACGAAGGAAAAGAAGTGTTGAATGAACCAGCGTAAGAATCGAAAACGATTGTAGAAAAGAGAATGGCTCTCAGGAAGCATTAAAATGCATGAAGATACTTGAGAGAATTTAGATACAAGATGACGAAGAGATCACGACCTGATTAGAGAGTACTTGAATGATTCACCGGTATGATTTGGAGAACGAGAGCTGAAGGCTAGAATGAATAATTCTGAGATGATGGGCTCCGGAGAATCAAACTTAAAAGACTCTTGAATTGCTTCGAATGGGTGAAAAGAATTCTCACAATCGAAAACAATCATGAGAGGATGGCAACAAGCTAGAACCATGAATCTTGAATAGAATGGACAAGCTTGAGAGAGAAAATCTTCTTCGGTCTTCAAAATCTGAGAATGACGACTAGAAACACCATCATGAATTGTTGACGCACTCTGGAATGAAAAATAGAAAGGTTGAACCAACGATGAAAGTAATTCGAAAAAGATCTTGGAGAAGGCATTTGGCTAATGATAATTCATTCTTACGTCAAACTTGGAGAAGAATTTGATAGCATCTCCGGGAAAGAAAAGAGTCAGGTAAGATCCTGGGAAAAGACCTGTGGGTTAGGGCTCACTCAAAAGATACACCGTTGAATGATTTAAACGAGAGAATGCGCCGGTTGAATGAAATGGCTTGAAGCTTGAACGAATGCAGAGTGGAAACATGAATCTTCGAGATATCTTCAACGCTCTGGAATAGTTGAATAGTGAGAAGTGGATGATTAAGAGGTGCACTAACATGAGGAGGCATTTGAAACAATGAAAGGAATATGATCAACATCAAAAGCTTGAATTTAGCCCACCGGATAAGAAAAAGAATGAAGAATGATGAACTTGAAGCTCCGTTAGTATCTTCCTGAGAATCACCGGATAAGAACATTGACGGAAAAGAATGGAGAGACTTCCCATCAATAAGCTGGATAGTTGATTAAGAAATCTGAGTCCTCAAAGAAAAAGGGGTGGGTGGGAGGGAAAACAAAGGCAACTTGGGACGAATGAAACAAATAACGTTGAAAAGACTCTGAGTTGATCTTGCGGATGTTGAAAATGATCGGATCCACTTGAAGAGAAACGCGCCGGTTGAAAAGAATTGACATGACAACCTCGATTATCATGAAGGACTAGTATTCACATAGAAACATGAGAAAACCGCTTAGGCAAGGTATGGAATCAACACTTGACTTCGAAGCAACTCGAATACCACAACTGAAAAACAAAACAAAGGATTGGCTTGCAGAATAAGCCGGAACAAACATATGATAGACCCCATATCGTATCATGTGTCTGTTGGAAAGATTATCCTAGGAGCTACTTGAATTCCCACTTATAAACTCCCGAAACTTTCTGGTTATGCAATCAGGTGTTGGGGATACAGGGGAAGCATAATATCTCACCCAAACTAGCAAATCCTACATCCAGCTGTATCCATCCTTCAACACATAACCAAGAAACCTTCGGAAATCATTTACCTCAACCTTCGAAAAGCATCCGTTATACGAGTTATGGCAATAATCCCAAACTCCCGCCCCAGTACTGGGTGGCGTCGAGGTTATCTCACCAATAACTGCATAAAAGAGATTTTCGATGTCGGCGAACTCAGGTATTCCAAAACTGCAACGATAAAATTGTGACGACAACACCTCGGATCTCAACTCCCCGGGACACTGCCACAACCCCTAAATGTCAGGAGGCACCAAGAACAATGTTCTCGTCACAAAACCATCGAAACGATTCCAAGATACCCGCGTGATCCTAATTTTTTTGGTGAAATTAGAGGAGAGAAGAGTCAAAACTTCTACATCAGGAGGCCTCACCAGAGCGACAAAGGGACTGAGGAGTAAAAAGAATCCCACTCTCCGATATATATAATCCTAAGACTCAAAACATTTTCTTCTAGACTCAACAACGCCAGCGATTCGAGCAAGCAGGGGGCTCCTAAGTCGGGGAAGGCTCTGATACCAACTTGTAACACCCACAATGCGGCTATATCTCCCACGTGTCGGATCATGACTTAGAGGCATAACCGCATAGTAGGCATGTCGCAAGAGGGGTAATCTTTACACATCCCATGTACTGAATAAGAAAGGGATAAAGAGAAGGCTTACAATCGCCACTTCACACAATACATAAATATAGCATTACATCATCCAGATACAATCAAGGTCCGACTACGGAACCAAAATAAAAATAACCCCAAATGCATAGGTCCCCGATCGTCCCAACTGGGCTCCATTACTGATCAGAAGGAAAGGGAACAAAACAACGAACACGATCTTCATTGAGATTCTACTTGAGCTTGATTGCGTCACCTGCACTGGTATCATCGGCACCTGCAACTGTTTGGAAGTATCTATGAGTCACGAGGACTCAGCAATCTCACACCCGCGAGATCAAGACTATTTAAGCTTATGGGTAGGAAAGCGGTAATGAGGTGGAGCTGCAGCAAGCACTAGCATATATGGTGGCTAACTTACGCAAATGAGAGCGAGAAGAGGTGGAGCTGAAGTAGAAGTGATCAAGAAGTGATCCTGAAACTACCTACGTCAAACATAACACAAGAACCGTGTTCACTTCCCGGACTCCGCCGAGAAGAGACCATCACGGCTACACACATGGTTGACCCATTTTAATTAAGTTAAGTGTCAGGTTTTCTACAACCGGATATTAACAAATTCCCATCTTCCCATAACTGCGGGCACGGCTTTCGAAAGTTCAAAACCCTGCAGGGGTGTCCCAACTTAGCCCATCACAAACTCTCACGGTCAATGAAGGATATTCCTTCTTCCAAGGAGACCCGATCAGACTCAGAATCCTGGTTACAAGACATTTCGGCAATTGTAAAACAAGACCAGCAAGACCACCCGATGAGCCGGCATCCCGATAGGAGCTGCACATATCTCGTTCTCAGGGCAACACCGGATGAGACATCCTACGAGTAAAACCAAACCTCAAGTTCCCCAAGGTAGCCCCGCAGTCTACTCGGTTCGGACCAACACTTAGACAAGCACTGGCCCGGGGGGGTTAAAATAAAGATGACCCTCGGGTGGGCTGACCCAAGGGAAGGGTAATAGGTTATTAGGCAAATGTAAGACCAAGGTTGGGCCTTGCTGGAGGAGTTTTATTCAAAGTGAACTGTCAAGGGGTTCCCATAACACCCAACTGCGTAAGGAACGCAAAATCAAGGAACATAACACCGGTATGGCGGAAACTAGGGCGGCAAGAGTGGAACAAAACACCAGCCATAAGGCCGAGCCTTACACCCTTTGCCAAGTATATAGATGCATTAATTAAGTAAGAGATATTGTGATATCCCAACATATCCATGTTCCAACATGGAACAAACTTCATCTTCACCTGCAACTAGCAACGCTATAAGAGGGGTTGAGCAAAAGCGGTAACAAAGCCAAACAACGGTTTGCTAGGAAAGGTGGGTTAGAGGCTTGACATGACAATATGGGAGGCATCATATAGCAAGTGATAGGTAGCGCGACATAGCGATAGAACGAACAACTAGCAAGAAAAGATAGAAGTGATTTCGAGGGTATGGTCATCTTGCCTGAGATCCCGCAAGGAAGAAGAACGAGTCCATGAAGAAGACAAACGAACGTAGTCGAACGAATCCTCACAAACGCGACGTTAACGGAACCAACCCGAAGAAGCACACCTGAAAGAAGCAAACAACATGGTAATCAATCATCACATAATCATGGCATGATGCACAACCAAGTATGATGCATGTCCGGTTTAAAAAGGCATGGCATGTTAGAGTGCACAAACAATACTACAAGTTTAGTGGAGCTCAATATGCAACGGTTGCATATTGACGGAACACCACATCACTTATTTAGTTCGATCTCGATTATGTACTCAACAATATTAAATGTTTTTTAGAATGGCAAGGGGTGAAGCATAATAAAACTACTTAACTAGGCTAGTTTAAATGAGGCCGGAACAACAAACAACAATTCCGGTAAAACCTCATGTGCATATTTTATGTTTTGGTACTGTTCTACCCTAAACCATATTTTAGAGTTGTTAAACATGCAAAGTAAAGCCACCATGTTAAACTAGGCATTTTCTACCCCATTTACATATAAAGTTTATTTAAAATGGAGCTACGGTTATTTAGTTATGAAATAAATCATTATAACAAGTTATTTAAGCAAATTTAAACAAACATCATTTTAAACATTTTAAACATGGATGAAAATGATATATTATGAAACTAGATGAATTTCTAAGCACGTTTCATATATAGCGTATTTACATGTGATGCATAGTTTGTGAGATATTAAATGTATGAAGACTAGGGACTAAACTGTAAACTGGCAGTTTTCTGGATAAATAGGAAAATCGCTCTGTGAAAAAAAACATGTCCCGGGCCGAATCTTAGATGGCCCAACAGTGCAGGGGAGCTCGGGCTGCTCACATTGGCCCTAAGGCCGAATCTGGCGCTGCGGAGCTGGGCCGGGAGGCCGAGCGCTGGGCCGGATGAGGCTGGGGCGGCGATGGGCCTTGGTGGGCAAGAGGAGGCCCACACATGTGGCAGGTGTGCGCTCGATGTAGCGCTACTGCATCTCGCTGCAGAAGAAGAAGAACTGCAGTGGCGCCATGGCGACAAGAAGCAGGGGGGTCGCCGCGGCAGGGCTCCCTCCGGCCGGATCACGCCGGATCCCGCGGGAACGGAGCGAGGGCGAACGGATCCAGCGAAACTGGAGGCGACGGGACAAACTGAGGAGGCGACAGCCTCGGCTCCAGCGGCAAATTGACGGAGAGGCGGAGAAGTTAGCAGTGGTTGGGCGCGCGGAAGGTCAATACGGCGGCACCGACGGGAAACTTGGCGGTGCAGGGAATGGAGGAGTGCGGATCCAGGCGCGGGAAAGGGCTTGGTGAGGCTGCAGGGACTCTTGGTCGCCGGGGTTGGGGCTCGGTGCACAAGACCAGGGAGAGCACACGAAGCAGAGGCGAGGTGGATGGGAAGGACGGGCACCGGTGTGGGGATGCTCGGGGCTGCTGCTGGTGCTCGGCGATGGAGGTAGCTCCTCCAGAGATGCTGCTTTGTGGGCGCGCTGTTGCGAGGAGCGGCGGGCGCTGGACGCATCCGGGAGCGCAGAAGCGAGGGTATCAAGGAACGGAGCGCGGTGGTTGGGGAAAAGATCCGGGCGGCGAGGAAAACTCGACGAGGCAAGGGCTTGGCACGGGCTTGACGGGGTCCTGCCGGTGGCTCCCGGGCAGAGGCGGTGGCGGCCTCGATTCGAACAAGATCGAGAGGAGGGGATCAGGGGTTAGATGCTGATAGGTGGGGATGGATCCCGAGGGGAAAATGGTGAGTGGGTGGCGGCGGCTAGGGGGGACAAATGTCCTAGGATTTAGGGTTAGGGGTGTTCTATAAATACCAGAATATAGATAGGAGGGAGTATTTTGGATCATCCGATCAAAATCGTACGGTCGGAGATGAATGGGTTAGGGAGTCTAAACAAGGAAACAGTGATGTTTTTATAGACGTTTGGGGATGATCCGGACCCAACGGTGACGACTGTCCAGGTCGGGTCCGGGACAGCTTTTCAGACGCGCGCGCGAGGAGGGCCGCGGGCTGACGAGAGAGGTTAGGATGGGCCTGGTGGTAGGTAGTGGACTGTGTAGACGGTTTTAGGGAGAAAAGAGAGGGAAAGCCCGGCGATAGTTCTCGGAGACCGAAAACGTCCGACGTCTGACCGACTATAATGATGCTATAAATATCCGTTGGGGCCTCAAACGAGCTCCGAATGCGATGAAACTTGGCAGGCGTCCTATCTACACTATAACAACACCGCATGCCAACTTTCAACCCATTCCGAGAACATTTTCTGGCCACTTATAAAATAATATTCGGACGTGCCGCGGGCGCGTGCAAGTGTGTCTGGGCTCATAACGGACAACGGAAAGAACGAGGAGACCGGGACGGATGCAAGTTTTTAAAACATGATGATGCAATGCGGATGATGACATGGCAAGATGCAACACGCAAGCGAATGACATGGCAACAACAAGGAATAATTGGAAGACACCTGGCGCAACGGACTTGGGGCATCACATATTACTCCACTCATCGACCGCTATCCAGCATGCATCTAGAGTATTAAGTTAAAAACAGAGTAATGCCTTAAGCAAGATGACATGATGTAGAGGGATAGACTCATGCAATATGATGAAAACCCCATCTTATTATCCTCGATGGCAACAATACAATACGTGCCTTGCTGCCCCTACTGTCACTGGGAAAGGACACCGCAAGATTGAACCCAAAGCTAAGCACTTCTCTCATTGCAAGAAAGATCAATCTATTAGGCCAAACCAAATTGATAATTCGAAGAGACTTGCAAAGATAACCAATCATACATAAAAGAATTCAGAGAAGATTCAAATATTATTCATAGATAGACTTGATCATAAACCCACAATTCATCGGTCTCAACAAACACACCGCAAAAAGAAGATTACATCGAATAGTTCTCCACAAGATAGGGGGAGAACATTGTATTGAGATCCAAAAGGAGAGAAGAAGCCATCTAGCTAATAACTATGGACCCGTAGGTCTAAGGTAAACTACTCACACTTCATCGGAGAGGCTATGGTGTTGATGTAGAAGCCCTTCGTGATCGATGCCCCCTCCGGCGGAGCTCCGGAACAGGCCCCAAGATGGGATCTCATGGATACAGAAAGTTGCGGCGGTGGAATTAGGTTTTTGGCTCTGCATCTGATCGTTTGGGGGTACATAGGTATATATAGGAGGAAGGAGTACGTCGGTGGAGCAACAGGGGGCCCACGAGGGTGAAGGGCGCGCCTGGGGGTAGGCGCGCCCCCTACCTTGTGGCCTCCTATTTTGTGTCTTGATGTAGGGTCCAAGTCTCCCGGGTCTTGTTTGTTGAGAAAATCACGTTCCCGAAGGTTTCATTCTGTTTGGACTCCGTTTGATATTCCTTTTCTTTGAAACCCTAAAACAGGCAAAAAACAGCAATTCTGGGCTGGGCCTCCGGTTAATAGGTTAGTCCCGAAAATAATAAAAAATTGGATAATAAAGCAATAATGTCCAAAACAGTAGATAATATAGCATGGAGCAATCAAAAATTATAGATACGTTGGAGACGTATCAGCGTGCGACGACCAGGTTCGAGGAACCTGGCAGGGCAGCGTACGCTAAGCGTGACCTGAGCGTAGCCCCCGTGCCCACCCCCCTCGCGCAACTCTCCTGAGGGGAAAGCATTGCGGTGAGGCTGGACATTGAGCCGGATGACTCCTTGAGGTTAATGCGGCCAAGGGGTCGCCCTCAGTTGTTTATCACCAGCGCGGAGCATAGCGCTTCTGCACTTGCACGGGCATAGCCGCTCCTCGACCGTGTCGACTGCCATCGCGGAGCATGGTGCTTCCATTGGTGCGTGGGTGAGGGCTCCCTCTGAGTGGAGCCCCCGGGGCATGTATAGCCCCGCCCTGACACGTGGCTTGCACAACAGGGCTAGACGAGGTGTGTTTGGGCACTCGTGAGCCAGTGCGGGACTCACAAGGCCCTATCTCAAGGCGGGTTGCGCCTGGTCTTGATTCTTGATGGCTGTGGTGGCCCTGCGAGATGGTTAGGCAACCTGCACCGGGTGAATCTCCTGAGGCGATCACATGAGAAGGCCAAACACCAACGACCCCAAGAGGTGACATGAACGGGGCCGGCCCGCCAGACAGAGCTCAGTCGTTGGGTTTATCGACGCTGCAGGGAAGGTCCCGAGAATAGACGCCGTGCCTAGTCTTCTCATGCAAAAACCCTAAAGAAAGACGGCCGGCGCGCAGCTCCCGTGGTGGCAGGGCACCGGGGCGCGCGCCCTGGCTTGTCCGTCCGCGATTAGCCCATGCGAGAACAAGGCACCAAGGGCCATGGGAGGTGACGTACACGGGAGGGGGCCCGCGAGCTAGAGCTCAGCCTCTTGGGTTTGGCAACGCTGCAGGGACGGAACCGAGCACAGACGCCGTGCCAGTTCTTAATCATGGGACGGTCGTGGGCGGGCTTGCAAGGGCGTGCAACGTTCATGGTATTGAAGTACCAGACAGGCAGGTGATAGTCATAAGGCAATTCATGCAAGGATGATACATGCCACTGGGATGGACTCGAGCGGCCTTGGGACGATGTAGCCCGTGAGGCGCTCCCAACAAAGTAAGCTGAAGATGCAAAAGGATACACGCCGCAGGGACAGGCCCATGCGACTTGGGGATAATGCTACCCGAAGGGCGCCCCTAGCTGAATAAACTGGAAAGAGTCACCTGATACCGTAGCTAGAGAGGTGTCGGGGTAGCTGAAGAAGCGCGCCGGAGAAGTTGCTCCTCATGAGCCGCCAGGGTCCTGAGCCTCGGGAGGCTCCGCAGGCCCAGGTGGCTGATAACTCACAAGTATAGGGGATCGCAACAGCTTTCGAGGGTAGAGTATTCAACCCAAATTTATTGATTCGACACAAGGGGAGCCAAAGAATATTCTCAAGTATTAGCAGCTGAGTTGTCAATTCAACCACACCTGGAAACTTAGTATCTGCAACAAAGTGTTTAGTAGCAAAGTAATATGATAGTGATAGTCGAAAACAAGGGCAAAAGTGTTTGGAAAAGTAGATACGACGGAGACGTATCAACTCCCCCAAGCTTAAACCCTTGCTTGTCCTCAAGCAATTCAGTTGACAAACTGAAAGAAATAAAGAAAAACTTTTACAAACTCTGTTTGCTCTTGTCGTTGTAAATATGTCAAGCTAGCATTCAAGTTTTCAGCAAAGATTATAACTAACCACATTTGCAATAATTCTCAGGTCTCATGATTACTCATATCAATAACATAATCAACTAGCAAGCCATAATAATAAATCTCCGATGACAACACTTTCTCAAAACAATCATAATATGATATAACAAGATGGTATCTCGCTAGCTATTTCTGAGACCGCAAAACATAAATGCAGAGCACCTTTAAAGATCAAGGACTGACTAGACATTGTAATTCATGGTAAAAGAGATCCAATCATAGTCACACCCAATGTAAACTAACAGAAATGAATGCAAATGACAGTTGCGCTCTCCCGCTAGTGCTTTTTAATAAGAGGGTGATGACTCAACATAAAAGTAAATAGATAGGCCCTTCACAGAGGGAAGCAGGGATTTGTAGAGGTGCCAGAGCTCGGTTTTGAAATAGAGGTGAATACATTTCGAGCGGTATACTTTCATTGTCAACATAACAACCAAGAGATGGCTATATCTTCCTTGCTACACACATTATAGGCGGTTCCCAAATAGAATGGTAAAGTTTATACTCCCCCTCCACCAACAAACATCAATCCATGGCTAGCTCGAAACAACAAGTGCCTCCAACATACATCAGGTCCCAGGGGGAGTTTTGTTTGCAATTATTTTGATTTAGTTTGCATAAAGCATGGGACTGGGCATCCCAGTGACCAACCCTTTATCTCGTGAGTGAGGACTAGAGTCCACTCCTCTTGAGAATAACCCGCCTAACATGGAAGATACAGACAGCCCTAGTTGATACATGAGCTATTCGAGCATACAAAATAGGATGATTATTTGAAGGTTTAGAGTTGGCACATACAAATTTACTTGGAACGGCAGGTAGATACCGCATATAGGAAGGTAGAGTGGACTCATGTGGAATAACTTTGGGGTTTAAGGAGTTTGGATGCACAAGCAGTATTCCTGCTTAGTACAGGTGAAGGCTAGCAAAAGACTGGGAAGCGACCAACTAGAGAGCGACAACAACCATGTACATGCATTAAAATTAATGAACATTGGATGCAAGCATGAGTAGGATATAATCCACCATGAACATAAATATCGTGAAGGCTATGTTGATTTGTTTCAACTACATGCGTGAACATGTGCCAAGTGAAGTCACTTAAATCATTCAGAGGAGGATACCACCCTATCATACAACATCATAACCATTTTAATAGCATGTTGGCATGCAAGGTAAATCATTATAACTCATAGCTAATCAAGCATGGAAAAAGCAACTATGATCTATAATTGTCATTGCAAACATGTTTATTCATAAAAAGCTGAATCAAGAACGATGAACTCATCATATTTACAAAAACAAAAGAGGTTGAGTTCATACCAGCTTTTCTCATCTCAGTCAGTCCATCATGTATCATCATAATTGCCTTTCACTTGCATGACCGAACGATGTGAATAATAATAAGAGTGCACGTGCATTGGACTAAGCTGGAATTCCCCCAAGCTTAGGCTTTTGGCCTAAGTTGGTCTATGGCCACGGCTGGCCTGGCTGATATCCATAATAATAGTTGTTGGGGTCGTACTGTGATGCAGCGGCTATCGCCTCCTAAGCTGCAGCGTGGCGACGGGCGGCCTCCGCTCTCCTCTCGTACTCATCTGCCTCCTCTCTGGTAATAGTATATCCTCCTCTTGCCTGATAATCAAAGAAAGCAGGAGCAGGGAGAGTAATATGGACAGCACGGCGTCTGTCAAAGATTAATCAGTACTGGAGAGGTGATTCCTTCCTCTCGACAAAATGGTGGGAAACCATAGAATCAAAATCTAAATAAGCAGGAGGCAACTCCATGTCTCCTTCACGAACGTCTATCTCAAGAAATTTAGCTAAGCGGGTTGCATAAATTCCTCCAAAGAAATCTCCATTATGTCTATTATGATGCAACCTACGAGCTACAATGGCTCCCATATGATAAGATTGGTCTCCTGACACAACACTCCTGAGAATGCTAAGGTCAGGGACACACATGTGACATGCTTCATCCTTAGCATTTATGCACCTACCTATGAAGAGAGAAAAATATTGTATAGCAGGAAAGTGAATGCTCCCTATGGTAGCTTGCGTTATATCTCTAGATTCCCCTACAATTATACTAGCAAGAAAGTTTCTAAATTTAGATTTAGGGGGATCCCTAACAATACCCCATTGTGGAAGTTTGCAAGCAAAAGTGAAATCCTCTAGATCCATGGTATAAGATTTATCATAAAGATCAAACATGACTGAAGGAGAATTACGCGAAGATGAATACTCAAACCTCCTCACAAAAGAGCTTGTGAGCTCATGATACTGGGGGCATTTGTAGAACTTTTATTTTCGAGGTATTTTTATATTGCACGGATAATCAGATAACAGACAGAAAATTATTTATTTTTACTTTATTTCAACTAAATAACAGAAAGTATAGAGAGGGTACAGAAGGTTGTGCTTCTAGTTTCATCCATCTCACGCTCACCAAAAGGAATCCACTAACAAGGTTGATCAAGTCTTGTTAACAAACTCATTCCGATTAACATGAAACCGGAGAAATTTCGAATAACACTAGGTTACCTCAGCGGGGATATGCACATCCCCAATAATAAGTATATCATATTTCTTCTTGATAGTAGGAAGAGGAAATTCAAAACCTCCAAATATAATTGATGGAATTTTTCCGATAGAATTGATACTATGAACTTGAGGTTGTTTTCTCGGAAAGTGTACCGTATGCTCATTACCATTAACATGAAAAGTGACATTGCCTTTTTTGCAATCAATAACAGCCCCTGCAGTATTAAGAAAAGGTCTTCCAAGAATAATAGACATACTATCGTCCTCGGGAATATCAAGAATAATAAAGTCCGATAAAATAGTAACGTTTGCAACCACAACAGGCACATCCTCGCAAATACCGGCAGGTATAGCAGTTGATTTATCAGCCATTTGCAAAGATATTTCAGTAGGTGTCAACTTATTCAAATAAAGTCTACGATATATAGAGAGAGGCATAACACTAACACCGGCTCCAAGATCACATAAAGCAGTTTTAACATAGTTTCTTTTAATGGAGCATGGTATAGTAGGTACTCCTGGATCTCCAAGTTTCTTTGGTATTCCACCCTTAAAAGTATAATTAGCAAGCATGGTGGAAATTTCAGCTTCCGGTATCTTTATTTTATTTGTAATAATATCTTTCATGTACTTAGCATAAGCATTGGTTTTGAGTATATCAGTTAATCACATACGTAAAAAGATAGGTCTAATCATTTCAGCAAAGTGCTCAAAATCCCCATCATCCTTTTTCTTGGATGGTTTGGGAGGAAAAGGCATGGGTTTCTGAACCCAAGGTTCTCTTTCTTTACCATGTTTCCTAGCAACAAAGTCTTTCTTATCATAACGTTGATTCTTTGATTGTGGGTTATCAAGATCAACAGCAGGTTCAATTTCTACATCATTATGAACATCATCATTAATATTTTCATTAGGTTCATGTTCATTACCAGATTGAGTTTCAGCATTAGAAATAGAAATATCATTTGGATTATCAGGTGGTTTAGCAATAGGTTCACTAGAATTTTGCACAGTTCTATCATTTTTCTTTTTCTTCTTTTTAGAAGAACAAGGTGCATCAATATTATTTCTCTTAGAATCTTGCTCAATTCTCTTAGGGTGGCCCTCAGGATACAAAGGTTCCTGAGTCATTCTACCAGTTCTAGTAGCCAATTTAACAACATAATCATTTTTCTTACTATTCATCTCATTGAGCAATTCCTTTTGAGCTTTAAGTACTTGTTCTACTTGAGTGGTAACCATAGAAGCATGTTTGCTAACAAGTTTAAGTTCACCTCTAATATTAGTCATATAATCACCCAAATATTTAATCATATCAACATCTTGTTTTAATTGTCTACCAAAATAAGCATTGAAGTCTTCTTCTTAAACATAAAATTATCAAACTCATCCAAGCATTGACTAGCAATTTTAGTTGGAGGGATTTCAGCTTTATCATATCTATAGAGAGAATTTACCTTTACTACATGTGTCGAGTTATCGAGGTCTGGAGGTTCTTCAATAAATAAAGGATTAAGATCATATATTTCTTCATCAGGCGGTAAATTGAGACCATGTATTTCTTTAATAGGAGGTAAATTCTTAACATCTTCAGCTTTAATACCTTTTTCTTTCATAGATTTCTTTGCCTCTTGCATATATTCAGGACTGAGAAATAGAATACCTCTCTTCTTAGGAGTTGGTTTAGGAATAGGATCATTAATTGGAGCAGGAGCTGGCTCAGGAGGTTCCCAATTATTTTCATTTGTCAACATATTATTCAATAAGATTTCAGCTTCATCCGGTGTTCTTTCCCTGAAAAGAGAACCAACACAACTATCCAGGTAATCTCTGGAAGCATCGGTTAGTCCATTATAAAAGATATCAAGTATTTCATTTTTCTTAAGAGGATGATCAGGCAAAGCATTAAGTAACTTGAGAAGCCTCCCCCAAGCTTGTGGGAGACTCTCTTCTTTAATTTGCACAAAGTTGTATATTTCCTTTAAAGCAGCTTGTTTCTTATGAGCAGGAAAATATTTAGCAGAGAAGTAATAAATCATATCCCGGGGACTACGCACACAACCAAGATCAAGAGAATTAAACCATATCTTAGCATTACCCTTTAATGAGAACGGAAATATTTTAAGGATATAAAAGTAGCGAGATCTCTCATCATTAGTGAACAGGGTGGCTATATCATTTAATTTAGTAAGATGTGCTATAACAGTTTCAGATTCATAGCCATGAAAAGGATCAGATTCAACCAAAGTAATTATATCAGGATCAACAGAGAATTAATAATCCTTATCAGCAACACATATAGGTGAAGTAGAAAAAGCAGGGTCAGGTCTCATCCTAGCATTTGGAGATTGCTTATTCCATTTAGCTAATAACCTTTTGAGTTCATATCTATCTTTGCAAGCTAAAATAGCTAAAGAAGCATCTTGATCAAATAAATAACCCTTAGGAATAACAAGTGATTCTTCATCATCACTTTCATCTTCGTAATCATATTCAATATTTCCAATCTATCTAGCCCTAGCAAGTCGTTCCTCTAGAAAATCACTAAGTGGCATAGTAGTATCAGGCATAGAGGTAGTTTCATCATAAGTATCATGCATAGCAGAAGTAGCATCATCAATAACATGTGATATATCAGAATGAATAGCAGAAGCAGGTGTAGGTGTCGCAACCTTACTCATAACAGAAGGTGAATCAAGTGCAGAGTTAGATGGCAGTTCCTTACCTGCCCTCGTAGTTGAGGGATAGATCTTGGTTTTTGGATCTCTCAAGTTCTTCATAGTGTCCAGCAGATATAAATCCCAAGTGACTCAAAGAATAGAGCTATGCTCCCCGGCAACGGCGCCAGAAATTAGTCTTGGTAAACCACAAGAATAGGGGATCGCAACAGCTTTCGAGGGTAGAGTATTCAACCCAAATTTATTGATTTGACACAAGGGGAGCCAAAGAATACTCTCAAGTATTAGCAGCTGAGTTGTCAATTCAACCACACCTGGAAACTTAGTATCTGCAGCAAAGTGTTTAGTAGCAAAGTAATATGATAGTGATGGTAACGGTAACAAAACAGTAATGAAAGCAAAGTAATGTTTTTGGTGTTTTGTAGTGATTGTAACAATAGTAACGGGAAAGTAAATAAGCGTAAACCAGTATATGTAAAGCTCGTAGGCATCGGATCAATAATGGATAATTATGCCGGATGCGGTTCATCATGTAACAGTCATAACATAGGGCGACACAGAACTAGCTCCGATTCGTCAATGTAATGTAGGCATGTATTCCAAATATAGTCATACGTGCTTATGGAAAAGAACTTGCATGACATCTTTTGTCCCACCCTCCCGTGGCAGCGGGGTCCTAATGGAAACTAAGGGATATTAAGGCCTCCTTTTAATAGAGAACCGGAACAAAGCATTAGCACATAGTGAATACATGAACTCCTCAAACTACGGTCATCACCGGTAAGTATCCCGATTATTGTCACTTCGGGGTTAACGGATCATAACACATAATAGGTGACTATAGACTTGCAAGATAGGATCTAGAACTCTCATATATTGATGAAAACATAATAGGTTCAGATCTGAAATCATGGCACTCGGGCCCTAGTGACAAGCATTAAGCATAGCAAAGTCATAGCAACATCAATCTCAGAACATAGTGGATACTAGGGATTAAACCCTAACAAAACTAACTCGATTACATGGTGAATCTCATCCAACCCATCACCGTCCAGCAAGCCTACGATGGAATTACTCACGCACGGCGGTGAGCATCATGAAATTGGTGATGGAGGACGGTTGATGATGATGACGGCGATGAATCCCCCTCTCCAGAGCCCCGAACGGACTCCAGAGCAGCCCTCCCGAGAGGTTTTAGGGCTTGGCGGCGGCTCCGTATCATAAAACACGATGATTTCTTCTCTCCTTTTTTCTCCCCGAAAGCAGTTATATAGAGTTGGAGTAGGAGTCGGGGGGTCTCTAGGGGGCCCATGAGGTAGGGGCGCGCCCTAGGGGGGGCGCCCCCCACCCTCGTGAGAAGGGTGTGGGCCCCCTGGTCTTCATCTTTTGCGAGGATTATTTATTATTTATTGTAAGATACCCATGGAGTTTCAGGTCATTCCGAGAACTTTTGTTTTCTGCACATAAAACAACATCATGGCAATTCTGCTGAAAACAGCGTCAGTCCAGGTTAGTTCCATTCAAATCATACAAGTTAGAGTCCAAAACAAGGGCAAAAGTATTTGGAAAATTAGATACGACGGAGACGTATCAGTGGCTCCTGAAGAACTGTCGCGATCTCCACCAGGACAGCGTGATGTCTGGCCTCCTGAGCCGCCAGAATGCTCCGCAGGTGGCGCTGGAAGGTGACAGCCGCGTTAGGAAGGCCGAGAGGCATGCGAATGTAGTTGTGAGGGGGACCCTCGCACCGCCCAATGATACGTCCATTTTGCATCATGCTTTGATACCGATATTTATTGCATTATGGGCTGTTATTACATATTATGTCACAATACTTATGCCTTTTCTCTCTTATTTTACAAGGTTTACATGAAGAGGGAGAATGCCGACAGCTGGAATTTTGGGCTGGAAAAGGAGCAAATATTAGAGACCTATTCTGCACAACTCCAAAAGTCCTGAAACTCCACGAAAGTCAGTTTTGGAATATATTAAAAATATTGGGCGAAGAAAGCACCAGAGGGGGGGCACCCACTGTCCACGAGGGTGGAGGGCGCGCCCCCTGCCTCGTCAGCCACCTGGAAGCCCCCCGATGCTCATCTTCTGGTATAAGGTGTCTTTTGCCTTGGAAAAAATCATAAGGAAGCTTTCAGGACGAAGCGCCACCGTCTGGAGGCGGAACCTTGGCGGAACCAATCTAGGCTCCGGCGGAGGTGTTCTACTGGGGAAACATCCCTCCGGGAGGGGCAAATCGTCACCATCGTCATCACTATCGATCCTCTCATCGGGAGGGGGTCAATCTCCATCAACATCTTCACCAGCACCATCTCCTCTCAAACCCTAGTTCATCTCTTGTATCCGATCTTTGTCTCAAAACCTCAGATTGGTACCTGTGGGTTGCTAGTAGTGTTGATTACTCATTTTAGTTAATGCTAGTTGGTTTATTCGGTGGAACATTATATGTTCAGATCCTTTATGCACATTAATACCCCTATGATTATGAACATGAATATGATTTGTGAGTAGTTACGTTTGTTCCTGAGGACATGGGAGAAGTCCTGTTATAAGTAGTCATGTGAATTTGGTATTCGTTCGATATTTTGAAGAGATGTATGTTGTCTTTCCTCTAGTGGTGTTATGTGAATGTCGACTACATGACACTTCACCATTGTTTGGGCCTAGGGGAAGGCATTGGGAAGTAATAAGTAGATGATGGGTTGCTAGAGTGACAGAAGCTTAAACCCTAGTTTATGCGTTGCTTCGTAAGGGGCTGATTTGGATCCATATGCTTCATGCTATGGTTAGGTTTACCTTAATTCTTCTGTCGTAGTTGCGGATGCTTGGAAGGGGGGTTAATCATAAATGGCATGCTTGTCCAAGGAAGGGAAGTACCCAAGCACCGGTCCACCCACATATCAAATTATCAAAGTAACGAACGCGAATCATATGAGCATGATGAAAACAAGCTTGATGATAATTCCCATGTGTCCTCAGGAGCGCTTTCCTTTATATAAGAGTTTGTCCAGGCTTGTACTTTGCTACAAAAAGGATTGGGCCACCTTGCTGCACCTTGTTTACTTTTGTTACTTGTTACCCGTTACAAATTACCTTATCACAAAACTATCTTTTACCGATAATTTCAGTGCTTGCAGAGAATACCTTACTGAAAACTGCTTGTCATTTCCTTCTGCTCCTGTTGGGTTCGACACTCTTACTTATCAAAAGGACTATGATAGATCCTCTATACTTGTGGGTCATCAAGACTCTTTTTTGGCATCATTTCCGGGGAGTGGAGCGCCTTTGGTAGGTGGAATTTGGTAAGGAAAAAATTATATAGTGTGCTGAAATTTACTGTCACTTGTTACTATGGAAAATAATCCTTTGCGGGGCTTGTTCGGGGTATCTTCACCCCGACCAGTAGAGCAAAGAGTTGCTACTCAACCTACTGAACCTACTGAAAATGTTTACTTTGAAATTCCTTTGGGTATGATAGATAAACTACTAGCTAATCCTTTTATAGGAGATGGAACATTACATCCCGATATGCACCTAATCTATGTGGATGAAGTTTGTGGATTATTTAAGCTTGCAGGTATGCCCGAGGATGTTATCAAGAAGAAGGTATTCCCTTTATTTTTGAAGGTAAAGGCATTGACATGGTTTAGGCTATGTGATGATATTGGATCATGGAACTACAACCGATTGAAATTGGAATTTCAGCAAAAGTCTTATCCTATGCATCTGGTTCATCGTGATCGTAATTATATATATCATTTTTGGCCTCGTAAAGGAGAAAGTATCGCTCAAGTTTGGGTGAGGCTTAAGTCAATGTTATACTCATGCCCCAATCATGAGCTCTCAAGAGAAATTATTATTCAAATTTTTTATGCTCGGCTTTCTCTCAATAATCGCTCCATGCTCGATACTTCTTGTACTGGTTCTTTTATGATGAAGACTATTGAATTCAGATGGGATTTATTGGAAAGAATTAAATGCAACTCTGAAGATTGGGAACTCGACGAAGGTAAGGACTTAGGTATAATACCTAAGTTTGATTGTGTTAAATCTTTTATGGATACCGATGCTTTTCGTGAATTTAGCACTAAATATGGACTTGACTCTGAGATAGTAGCTTCTTTCTGTGAATCATTTGCTACTCAAGTTGATCTCCCTAAGGATAAGTGATTTAAATATGATCCTCCCATTGAAGTAAAAGTAGTTGAACCTATTAAATTTGAAGAAAAGACTATCACTTATAATGTTGATCCTATTGTTCCTACCGCTTATATTGAGAAACCACCTTTCCCTGTTAGAATAAAGGATCATGCTAAAGCTTCAATTGTGGTTCGTAAGAGTAATGCTAGAACACCTACACCCTCTGAGCAAATTAAAGTTGAACCTAGTATTGCTATGGTTAAGGATCTCTTGGTCGATAATATTGATGGGCATGTTATTTACTTCTGTGATGAAGCTGCTAGAATTGCTAGACCCAATACTAAAAATAAACATAGACCTGTTGTTGGCATGCCTATTGTTTCTGTTAAAATAGGAGATCACTGTTATCATGGATTATGTGATATGGGTGCTAGTGTTAGTGCAATACCTTATACTTTATATAAATAAATTATGCATGATATTGCACCTACTGAGATAGAAGATATTGATGTTACTATTAAGCTTGCCAATAGAGATACTATTTCACCAGTTGGGATTGTTAGAGATGTTGACGTATTGTGTGGGAAAATTAAATATCCTACTATTTTTCTTGTTCTTGCTTCCCCACAAGATGACTTTTGTCCCATTATATTTGGTATACCCTTCTTGAATAATGTTAATGCTAAGTTAGACTGCGAAAAGGATATTGTTACTGTTGGTTTAGGGGATATGTCTCATGATTTTAATTTTGCTAAATTTCATAGACAGCCCCATGATAAAGAATTGCCTAGTAAATATGAAATTATTGGTCTTGCTTCTATTGCTGTGCCTCCTAATGATCCTTCAGAACAATATTTGCTAGACCATGAAAATGATATGTTTATGAATGAAAGAAGGGAAATAGATGAAGTGTGATAACCCACAAGTATAGGGGATCGCACCAGTTTTCAAGGGTAAAGTATTCAACCCAAATTTATTGATTCGACACAAGGGGAGCCAAAGAATACTCTCAAGTATTAGCAGCTGAGTTGTCAATTCAACCACACCTGGAAACTTAATATCTGCAGCAAAGTGTTTAGTAGCAAGGTAATATGATAGTAGTGGTAACAGTAGCAAAAGGTAATAGTAGTAAAAGCAATGTTTTTGGTATTTTGTAGTGATGATAGCAATAGCAACGGGAAAGTAAATAAGCGAAGAACAATATATGGAAAGCTCGTAGGCAATGGATCGGTGATAGAGAATTATGCCGGATGCGGTTCATCATGTAATAGTCATAACCTAGGGTGACACAGAACTAGCTCCAGTTCATTGATATAATGTAGGCATGTATTCCGAACATAGTCATACGTGCTTATGGAAAAGAACTTGCATGACATCTTTTGTCCTACCCTCCCGTGGTAGCGGGGTCCTTACGGAAACTAAGGGATATTAAGGCCTTTTTATGAGAACGGAACAAAGCATTAACACATAGTGAATACATGAACTCCTCAAACTACGGTCATCACGTAAGTATCCCGATTATTGTCACTTCGGGGTTAACGGATCATAACACATAATAGGTGACTATAGACTTGCAAGATAGGATCAAGAACACTCATATATTGATGAAAACATAATAGGTTCAGATCTGAAATCATGGCACTCGGGCCCTAGTGACAAGCATTAAGCATAGCAAAGTCATAGCAACATCAATCTCAGAACATAGTGGACTAGGGATCAAACCCTAACAAAACTAACTCGATTACATGATAGATCCCATCCAACCCATCACCGTCCAGCAAGCCTACGATGGAATTACTCACGCACGGCGGTGAGCATCATGAAATTGGTGATGGAGGATGGTTGATGATGACGATGGCGACGGATTCCCCTCTCCGGAGCCCCGAACGGACTCCAGATCAGCCCTCCCGAGAGGTTTTAGGGCTTGGCGGCGGCTCCGTATCGTAAAACGCGATGATTTCTTCTCTCTGATTTTTTCTCCTCGAAACTCAATATATGGAGGTGGAGTTGGAGTCGGAGAGGCAACAGGGGGCCCACGAGGTAGGGGCGCGCCCTAGGGGGGCAGGCGCGCCCCCACCCGTGGCAAGGTGGTGGGCCCCCTGGCCTTCATCTTTGGCAGGTATTTTCTTATTTTCTGAAAAGTGTCTCCGTGAAGTTTAGGTCATTCGAGAACGTTTGCTCCTGCACATAAATAACACCATGGTAATTCTGCTGAAAACAACATCAGTCCGGGTTAGTTCCATTCAAATCATGCAAGTTAGAGTCCAAAACAAGGGCAAAAGTGTTTGGAAAAGTAGATACGTTGGAGACGTATCAACTCCCCCAAGCTTAAACCTTTGCTTGTCCTCAAGCAATTCAGTTGACAAACTGAAAGTGATAAAGAAAAACTTTTACAAACTCTGTTTGCTCTTGTTGTTGTAAATATGTAAAGCCAGCATTCAAGTTTTCAACAAAGATTATAACTAACCACATTTGCAATAACGCATAGGTCTCAAGTTTACTCATATCAATAGCATAATCAACTAGCGAGCCATAATAATAAATCTCGGATGACAACACTTTCTCAAAACAATCATAATATGATATAACAGGATGGTATCTCACTAGCCCTTTCTGAGATCGCAAAACATAAATGCAGAGCACCTTTAGAGACCAAGGACTGACTTGACATTGTAATTCATGGTAAAAGAGATCCAGTCAAGTCATACTCAATGAAAACTAACAATAATGAATGCAAATGACAGCGGTGCTCTCCAACTGGTGCTTTTTAATAAGAGGATGATGACTCAGCATAAAAGTAAAAGATAGGCCCTTCGCAGAGGGAAGCAGGGATTTTTAGAGGTGCCAGAGCTCGGTTTTGAAAATAAGGTGAATAATATTTTGAGCATATACACTACTGGAATCAGCTACTTTGCCATCTGCCAGCTCTTTGCCGTCTGCTAGCAGACGGCAAAGAAGCTCTTTGCCATCAGCTACCCAAAAGCAGACGACAAAGAACTGGCTGATGGCAAAGACCTCACTACTAGGAAAAGGGCTATAGATGAAATTGACACTAATGGCGCACCAGAGAAGTGGTGCGCCACTACTATATACTAATGGCGCACCATGTGGTGATGCGCCATTAGTGTGGAAGACACTAATGGCGCACCAGGCACAAGGTGCACCACAAGTAACAATTTTTTTTTTCATTTTTCCAAACATACTAATGGCGCATCCGGGCAAAGTGCGCCATTAGTAGTTCTAACTAGTAATGGCGCACCAGCCATAGAGTGCGCCACTACTGTATTTTTTTATTCTGTTTTTTGCAAAACTACTAATGGTGCACCATTGCAAAGTGCGCCATTAGTATATATATTTTTTACTTTTTTGCAAAACTGCTAATGGTGCACGGCCAGCAGGTGCGCCATTAGTATGTTGGGTTACTAATGGCGCATGGTTGTATGGTGCGCCATTATTAACCTGGGACCAGCTAGATATTTTGGACAACCACACCTACACACTCACTTTGCCCACTTCATTTCCTCCACCTCCTTCTCCAAGCTTGTCGGCTGCCTCCTCCTCCTCACCTCATTTGCACCATAGATTCATCAAAATTAAGTGGTGAAATAACCTTTTTTGATAGGTAAGTAAGGGGAAAGCTATCTTCATGTTGTAGATCTACTTTTTTCTCCCTAGCTCGCTCCAACAACGTGCACATTCACTTTTTGTGGCCTAGCTAGATCTATGTATGTTTGTGGTGTTGCATATATGTTTGTGTTTGCCAGTACCGGTATTTCAAATGCGATAGTTGCCAATATCTTCATTTCCATTTCGGCGAGAATTTTGGCACTATGCATTCTTTTTGGTCCTATTTTTAGGGAAAGTCATGCCAAATTTTTTCTTGGTTCTAAAATATCGTTTTGCTCTACCCCGCAGACGACCATGGTCCACACGATGACCGAAGGCATCGTGCATAGGTTTTTGAGCTCCATGAAGGCCGATATGCTTCAAAAGAACGAGACGGAGATAAGATATCTGTGTCGAAGATGCAAGCTGAAGAGCCTTATTGTGGACCCGGATTCCGGGCAGGTGCGGGACCACCTGCTCTTGTGTGGTTTCATGGATGGCTATCTGTGGCAAGGTGATGAAGATGACTATGAAGTCGTCCATGGGGGCCGGGCAAGAAATGAGGAAGGGCTGCAAGACAACCACCGCGGCTCGGGCGGGCGAGAAGACGAAGAGTCTCCAGGACATGATCACGACGGTATGCTGTACATAGTCATCATGTAGAAGATGCCGGACATGATGATGAGGAAGATGTCGGAGCAGACGAAGGGCATGATCGTGAAGATGAAGATGCCGGCGGAGCAGACGATGATGGACCATCGATGGGCTGGGTGCAGGACCCTCATATTCAAGAGCTGCTTCTCAAGAAGACGGATAACGCAAGATCTGCCGCCCGAGAGAAAGCCAAGCTGGATCAACTGGAGATAGACGCGGTTACTCCATTGTATGCAGGATGCAGACCCGAGGATACCCGCCTGAAAGTAACACTCATGGCTTTGGAGATGAAGGTAAAACACAAAATGACCGACGCATGCTTCGACGAGAACATGCCATTCTGGCACGAACGTCTTCCCAAGGGGAACAAGTGCCCGACCAGTTTCGAGGAGGCGAAGAAAGTCGTGTGTCCTCTGGATTTACCGCACGTGAAATACCATGTGTGCATGAACAATTGCATCATTTATCGGGCGAAGGCACGCGGAGTCTACCATATGTCCGGTGTGCGGCGTCACTCGATACAAGAAGAGGAAGAAAGCTCCTCGAAAAGTGGTGTGGTACTTTCCGATCACTCCTTGTCTGCAGCGGTATTTCACGGACCCTAAGGTAGCAAAGCTCCTGCGTTGGCACGGATAGGGAGGAGAAGAAGCGAGAAGATGACGGAAATGATCCGGAGATAGATAAAAAAGACAAGATGCTGAGTCACCCTAAGGATGCGAGCCAGTGGCAAGCGTTGAACTTCGAAGACCCAAAATTTGGGAACGATCCAAGGAACATCGTGCTGGGCGTGAGCACCAATGGAGTCAATCCGTTTGGCAGCCAGAGAAGCACACATAGCACCTGGCCTGTGTTTGTGTGGATGTACAATCCGTTCAGGAGGAGATCGAGCAGTTTTTCACCTGCCTCGTAGGAGTAAAACTTCCTTACCGTTACGTGGGAAGATAAGAAGATACCTAGACCCAGCGAAGCAGAAGTTCAGCGGGATGAAGTCTCACGACTGTCACGTGCTGATGACGCAGATACTTCCAGTTGCAATCCGTGGGATCATGGACGCGCACGTCCGTGAAACGCTATTTGCCTATGCAACTTTTTCGACGTCATCTCTCAGAAGTCGGTTGGCGTGAGGCAACTCAGAAGGCTATAGGAAGAGATCGTGGTGATACTATGCGTGCTTGAGATGTACTTCCCGCCCGCATTCTTCGACGTTATGGTGCATCTGTTGGTCCATATCGTGGAGGATATTATCCAACTCGGGCTGACGTTCCTGCACAGCGATGCCGTTCGAAAGGATGAATGGTGTCATCAAAGGATACGTTCGCAACATGTCATGTCCAGAGGGAAGTATAGCCAGGGGCTTTCTGACCGAAGAGTGCATCTCCTACTGCACGAATTATCTAGGCATCAAGAACCCTGTTGGTCTGCCCGTCAACAGGCACCTCGGCAGGCTCGCTGGATGGGGCCACCGTGAGGGCCGCCGCGAAATGCATGCCGACTTCGAGGGTCGACTCGCCGACTTTGAAAGAGCAAACCTAGTCGCGCTACAACACATAGACGTGGTCGATCCTTGGGTGGTAGAGCACAAAACCTTTATTGAGAAGACGTACAATGACCGAGGCCAACAGAGGACGGACGGAGATATAATCAAAGAGCACAACTCATGTTTCACGCGTTGGTTCAAGCAGAAGCTTCTGTCGTACCCTTTACATGAGGATTCTTCCGCGGAAGAACAACTCATATTCGCCTTGTCACAGGGCGTCGAGCACAACCTGATGACCTATGAGGCGTACGATATCAACGGCTACACATTCTACACCGAGGACAAGGACATGAATAGCGATGGTTATCAGAACTCCGGGGTAACGATGGAATCCTACACCGGTAACGACAAGGACAGATACTACGGAAGGATCGAGGAGATCTGGGAGCTGAGCTACGCTGGAGAGAAGGTCCCGATGTTCCATGTCAGATGGGCCAACAGCGTCCTAAAAGAAGACCGGTATTTCACCACCATGGTTATACCCGAAGCCAAATCCAAGACCGCGGGCGCAAACGTCACCGCGAAAAATGAGCCCATGGGTACTGGCTTCCCAAGTGGACCAATGCTTCTTCATTACCGACCCGTCAAAGCCCAGTCGTGTTGTCGTGAGGAGAGGCAACAGTTACAAAGGGTACACCACTAGGACGGAGGCGGAATCTAGATATGCCCGCTATCTAGCGGGAGAGAGGAGGGAGCGTTGGAGGAACTGAATGAAGACCAGTTTCATCGCGATGATGCTCATCGTGATGACCACAGCTCTCTTCTATGTGATGGTAGTTTAGATGATCGATATCGACTTGTAATGTGAAGACAAACTCGATACTCGCGGTCTCGAGACTTGTAATGTTTTATCTTTGTTTGGTCTTTTGAATTCGGAGACTAATATGATGAATTGTATTCGGAGACTAATCTTCTATTGTATTCGATGAATCTGCTGTTGCTGTGTGCTACTGTCTATATTCTGTCAAATAATATATTTTGTAACATGTGCAAAAATCAGAAAAGTAAAAAAATAAAACCTAATATTCATACTAATGGCGCATCACTACAGAGTGCGCCATTAGTATGCCAAAGTATACTAATGGCGCATCACCCAACAGTGCGCCATTAGTATGCCAAAGCACATGGTTAAATATGGCCCCCTGGGAGGCATACTAATGGCGCATGGTGTTCTATACTAATGGCGCACTGCATGGTGTGCCATTAGTAAGAAATACTAGTGGCGTGATACTAATGGCGCACTAGTAGTGCGCCATTAGTAGGCAAAACTGGTACGCCATTAGTAGGCCTTTTCCTAGTAGTGCCTTCTTTGCCATCAGTCAGTTCTTTGCCGTCAGCTGGCAGACGACAAAGAGGGAGGCGGCCCACACTAACGAGCTAATTAGGGGAAACCTAACGGGGCCCCTCTTTGCCGTCCGCTAGCAGACGGCAAAGAGTAATAAAGCGGACGACAAAGGGGGGCGGACGGCACAATGTTTAGGTTACTATAATGGCTGAGCCCCACCCCGCCCATCATCTCTGTTTCGATCTATCCCCCTCCTCCCCGACGACCACCGCCACCCGCCGCCGCCCCCGCCACCCACCGCCGCCCCTTGCCCCACCTCCCCTCGACCCGTCGCCCCACGTCCCAACCACTCGCCGCCGCCGCCACCCGCCACCGCCCCCTGGCCCCACGCCCCTCGCCCCGTCGCCCCCACCACCCGCCACCGCCCCGGCGCCCCGTCGCCCGCGCCGGAGCCAGGCTCGCCGCGGGCCCCCTGCGTCCGCCTCGCCCCCGTCCCGGAGCCAGGCTCGCCGCCGGCTCCAGCGCCCGCGCCGCTCTGGAGCCAGGCTCGCGCGGGCCCCCTGCGTCCGCCTCGCGCCCACGGAGCCAGGCCCACTGCCGCTGCCCTAACCACGGTCGTCCACCACCACCCTGTAACCATCCTCCATCCTCCATCGAGAGGAGCCAAGGTGAGCATTTTTTTGTTTTTTCTACTGTTTTCTTTGTTGTTTAGGTTTAATTAGGTTATTGATAGGTTTAGGTTAGTGGTTGGTTTAGGTTAGTGCTAGATTTAGGGTTTAGATAATTAGAAGAAGAAGAAAGTTGAAAAAAATAAGAAGAAGTAGAAGAAGAGGAAAAAGGAAAAAGGAAGAAGAATAAGAAGAAAGTTGAAAAATAGAACAATATAGAAGAGGAAAAAGGGGAAGAAGAAAGAAGAAGAAGAAGAAGAAGAAGAAGAAGAAGAAGAAGAAGAAGAAGAAAAGGAAGAAGAGGAAGAAGAAGAAAAGGAAAAAAGACCCCGACCCGGCACCCCGACACGACACCCCGACCCCGAGACCCCGACCCCGACACCTCGAGCCCGACCCCGACCCCGACACCCCGACCCCGACCCCGACACCCCGACCCCGAGCCTGACCGACACCCCGACCCCGAGCCCTGACCTCGACACCCCGACCCCGACACAACACCCCGACCCCGAAACAGCACCCCGACCCCGACACGGCACCCCGACACCGACACGACACCCTGACCCACCGACCCCGAAACAGCACCCCGACCCCGACACGGCACCCCGACCCCCGACACCTCCCGAAAAGGTGTTCTTTGGCCTTCCAGAGGCCGACGGGGTCATATATTTGTGAATTATTAGTTAGGTCATATATTTTTTGATTTTGTTATGAAAAACATCATATATAATTGTGTTGATCGGGTAGTTTTAAATGTGCAGTTGTTTCATCGCTGTGAGGTTTGGTGTTCGACGACCTCGCCGTGCGTTTGACGAGCTCTGCCCCTTCATTCGTGGGTGAGCACAAATGACATGTCCTCCTCCGCCATTAATTATTTGATCTATTCCGATGAAACTTGATAGCTAGCTATATATGTGTCTTGAATCATCAATATGCGTAACCAATATGTTTCTCCCGTTCGAAAGCGTCATAGTTATAAATATGCATGCATTTGCATATTTATAACCTTGATTCTTTTGAATTGTCCAACGCCATCCATGGACAGCCCGAGTATGTGTAGATTGGGTTCGTTTTCCCATATGCTTTGCTCCGGATCCAAGGCATAAATTTCGTCAGTGCCTCCCCTGTTGTTCTCCGGGTACACATCCTCTCTGTTTATTGCAAAGACATGTATCAGCAGAACGGCGGGGAGGTGCTGCCGAAATTTTGCGTCGGATCCGGAGCATAGCATGGGAAAATGAACCCAATCTACACATACACGGGTGGGATTAGGACCTATCATTACCTATTAGAGTGTAGGTTGCATGGACGTAATAAAATTGACAAAGTAGATCAACTGATGAATATATACATGGTGAATTACATATATAATTGTTGTGTGTCCAGTAGCTCTGAAAGTCAAGATGAGTGATCATGCATGGATGTATACCGATCACACTGGTCAGAACAAATGGAGCGCGGAATGGTTCACAAAAACCAAGGGGTTTGTGCAAGCCGCATTTGCAAATGGCCAGAAGGAAACCTGGTGCCCCTGTTTCCGGTGCGGCAATTGGGAAAAGAAGACAGAGGCTGAAATGGGCAAACACCTGCAGAAGAGTGGTTTTACGCCCGATTATACGGTGTGGACATTTCATGGTGAGTCTGCCCAACGTGACCGAGCTGAGGTGGATCGTCGTCGCACCGACGAGCATGGTACCAGGATGGAAAACATGGTGCAAGACTATGATGATGCTCGGGATTCGGACGAGGAGATGGAGGAATCTGCAAAGGCCTTCAATGAAATGTTGGAGTCTTCAAAACGTCCGCTCCACGAGCACACTGAGATTTGTCAGTTGGATGCCATCTCACAAGTAATGGCTCTGAAGGCTCAGTTCAACTTGGGCAGAGAATGCTATGACGCAATTATGACAGTATTTGGACGCTTTCTACCCAAAGGCCATGTAATGCCTGCAAACCTGTACCAGTCGGACAAAATCCTCCGTGCACTGAAGATGCCCTATGAGAAGATACATGCCTGTAAGAAAGGATGTGCCTTATTTAGGCTTGACTATGCGGACTTGAACTATTGTTCCATTTGCAAGTCTTCCAGGTATATTGTGGTAGCCAACGGTATGGGTGAGAAGACACAGACCAAAATCCCCGTTAGTGTTCTTTGGTATATGCCAATCGTACCAAGACTTCAACGCCTTTTCATGGTCGAAGAGATGGCCAGACAGATGACATGGCACAAAACAGGCAACAGAACTGAACTAGATGCAGATGGGAATCTGATGATGGTACACACATTGGATGGTGTTGCGTGGAAAAAGTTTGATGAATTACATGCTGACAAAGCGGCAGATCCGAGGCATCCTCGAGTCAGCATCAGCACGGATGGGTTCAGTATGTTTGGTATGACGGCAGCCCAATAAAGTTGTTGGCCCGTATTTGTCTTTCCACTCAATCTCCCCCCAGACAGATTATGCAAAGAAAGAACATTTTCCTGACGTTGATAATTCCAGGGCCCAACTATCCGGGGGAAAATATGAATGTATACATGCAGGCGCTTAAGGACAAATTGCAAGAAGCCTGGGATAATGGGTTCAAGACATACGACGCCTATAGCAAACGGAACTTCATAATGCGTGTCTAGTACATGTACTCGACGCATGACTTGCCGGCGTATGCGCTATTCGTTGGCTGGTGTGTGCATGGAAGGTTCCCATGCCCCACATGCAAGGGAGCTCTTGAGTTTCGTTGGCTTCAGGCCGGTCGCAAGTTTTCTTGCTTCGACATGCATAGACAGTTCCTGGATCCTCGCTATAAGTTCAGGATAGACAAGAAGAACTTCATCAGAGGTAGAGTTGTCAAAAACTCTACACCACATGCATTGACAGGCCAACAGACCCTGAATCAGTTAAACGCTCTCGAGCCAGATCCACAACGTCCAGGGTACTTCAAGGGGTATAATACTAAGCACGCATGGACTCATAAAACATGCTTATGGGATCTGCCTTACTTCAAAGACCTCCTTTGCCGACACAACATCGACGTGATGCACACTGAGAAGAATATCGCCGAGGCACTATTTGGTACATTGTTCGGCATAGATGGGAAGTCAAAGGATAATACTAAGGCTAGAGTCGATCTGGAGGCGCTATGTGATAGGCCGTTACAAAACATGAAAGAACCGAAAGGAAAGAAAAACTGGATGAAGCCAAAGGCATGGTTCAATCTTGGAAGGCCAGCTATGAGGGAAATTATCTTGTGGGTGCAACAACAGTTGATGTTCCCCGATGGGTATGCAGCGAATCTAAAGAGGGGAGCGAATCTTGATAAACTGAAGATATTTGGTCTCAAGAGTCATGATTGGCACATATGCATTGAGTGGGTAATGTCGGTGATGTTGCGTGGCTTCATCCCTGAGGATGAATGGCTAGTACTGGCAGAACTCAGCTGTTTCTTCCGTGTTCTTTGTGCGAAAGAACTATCACCTGGCGTGCTAGAAGAAATGGAAGAGTTGGCGCCGGAGTTGATCTGCAAGTTAGAGAAGATCTTTCCACTGGGCTTCTTTAATCCAATGCAACAATGTCACATCCCTAGTTCTGGTATGACCTAGGCTAGCTAGTCATGTGTGCATCATGTTTAAATTTCATTTTTATTTGAAATGGGGATTTGTAAAACCCTCAGAAATCATTTCTGGAAATGACCCAGATAAAAATTGCTCCAAGAGGGTCCAAGAAAATGTTCATGTCTCTCTCTGAAAATATTGGGCAGAGGTAAAAATCAAACCAATATTTTTAGGAGCTCATAAATATTTATTTTAGCCATTTGGAATTAATCGAGTAATTATTTGCGTTGGATAAATATTTATATATATATATAATATTGTCCAATAATTCTGAATTTTGGTGAGGGGCTTTGGAATAATCCTTTAGGCCCCTGCAAAAATTGTCAGAAGAAAATAAATTGATTTAGTATTTTTATTAAATCAAAACAAAGGTCAGAAAATAGAAAAGAAAACAAAATTGGAGAAAAGCTCACCTGGCCTTACCTGCCTGGCAGCCCAGCTGGCGGCCCAGCTCCTGTGCCGGCCCAACACTGTTGGCCCAGGCCAAGTCATCGCCTACCTCCTACCAGGAGGACAACGCGCGTGTGCCCGACGCGCGCGTGCACCCGCCGGCCACCTCCTCCCTCCCTGCCTGCCTGGCTCCTCCCCGGTGCGCCTAGACAACGCCACGCACCGCCAAGCACCTCTCTCACTCTCTCTCACTCTCCCTCCTCCCCTAGATCCCTCTCTCTCGACCTGCCCGAGCGCTGCCGTCGCCGCCGCTCGCCGTTGCCGTAGCCACCGACTCCCCCTCGCCCTCTCTCCGTGTCTACAAGCTCCGCCATGTCTGCGTCTACCTCTCCGTCGAGCCACGTGCCTCGGGAGGCCCTGGAGCACCTCCATCGCCGTCGTCTTCATCTCCGGCTGCCGTGGATCCCCATCGTCGCACCATCGACCTTAGCGCGTCCCCGAGCTCGCTGACGACGTCTACGATCTCCCCGTGAGCTCTACTTCGTTCTCCCCTCCTCCCCGTGCTCGTTTGCCCCGCCTAGCTAGCTCAGCTGCCGCGCCCGAGACCTCATCGCCGCTGGCCAAGGCGCCACCATGGCCAGAGGCCGAGCCAGCCGCTCCCGCGCGCGTCACCGTGCTCCTGGTGACGCCAGGAGACCGTAGAGGGCCTCCGCAGTTCCTGCCGTGCCCCGCAGCCCGTTTTCGCCCGGAGCCGTGCTCCGGCCGCCGCCTCGAGCTCGTTTCCGCCGAGCTCGAGCACCCCCGCAGCCTCCCGCTTGCTCCAAACGACGCGGACGAGCTCCAGCTCCTCGTCCGTGATCTCCGTCGCCTAAATGGTCACCGGGGGGCGTTTCCCGAGCCCTCCGCCGTGTTCGGCCTCGTCGGCGGTTAAACACCGGTGGGGTTTGACCCCTTTGACCTCGCGGGCCTGTCAGGTGGGCCCCATGGGTTAGGTGATTAGCTTAAGGCTAATCACCATTTAACTAAACCTGACACTGACAGTGGGCCCAGCGCCACTAATCCTATAATTAGGATAAACTAACCCCCTGTTAACTAACCGGTCACTGACGTGTGGACCCCACATGTCAGGTTTGACCTGGTCAGCCCTGCTGACGCCTCTGTGATGTCATCCTAACGCAATAATGATTTTTTCTGGATTTTAAATAATTCAGAGAATTCCAGAAATTGATACAAACTTCAAAAATTCATAGAAATTCAACCGTAGCTCAGATTGAAATTATTTATATATGAAAAATGATCAGAAAAATTCAATCTATCCATTCGTACCATTTTCATGCATGACAAACCAACCTATAAATGTTGTATATATGAAAACACACTTATGGCATATTTAAGAGCTTAATTTGGAGTTGTATTTGAACCCTTGGCTCAAATGGACTTCAACCAAATAATTGCTAGATGCTTTAACTCA
>NW_024117405.1:0-7813 GCF_003073215.2 Triticum urartu | reverse complement strand
GGGCGGGCGGGCCGGCCACGCCGCCGGGCATCTCTGACAAGATGTCGGACAGCATCAAGGAGGCCCAGGAGACGTGCTCAGAGGACGCCGCCAGCGGGGAGTGCGCGGCGGCGTGGGACGAGGTGGAGGAGCTCAGCGCCGCGGCCAGCCACGCCAGGGACAAGCTCAAGGACTCCGACCCGCTCGAGAACTACTGCAAGGAGAACCCCGAGACCGACGAGTGCCGCACCTACGACAGCTGAGCGTACGTGCTAATCTGTTCTGGACGGCGGATAGTGAAGGTGGACGTGGTGTTCTTGGCTCATGGGAGCCCGAGAAACCTGCTATGTCTCAACCTACCGTTACTTACACGATCGGGATGTATGTAGTAAAAACGCTCCAAATATTTTCCCAGGGACATACGTGGTTGATACAATTGATAATACAGACGTTTATTTAAAGTTGTACTATGGAAGTGTGCATCGGTATGGTGTAGAGGCGAGAGTATGATCCTCCTTTTCCCACACACACACACACCTCCCGATTCCTCCAAACTGATTTCAGTGAACTCGGCAGCCAGCCCGAGGATTCGACCAGTTCCCAGCGAACTGGCTTGAGGTCACCCGCGAATTTGCAATTTGTGCTCCCGACGCCGCCCCACCGATCCACCTGTCGGCTGTTCCGCGTAGGGCTGAAAAAAAGCTCGAAGCTCGCGAGCTAAATGAGTAGCTCGTGACTCGGCTCGAATTGACTCGAACTCGAAGAAGAATGAGGCGAGCCGAGCTTTAGTTTAAGATCGTTTATTGACCGAGTTTAACGAGCCAATCTCATGAGTACTCATGTAACTCGTTAGGCTCGGTACAAAAAATCAGCCATTCCCAATCCAAAAAAAAGATCAGCCACTCAGCACCCTGCGTCCCAGGCGCACAACACAAGGCCTAGCCATTGAAGCCCAGCCGCCCAAGAGACTCGTCCGTTACAAGGAAATTATAATTGTTTGGTGATGTATATGTTTAATATATACATAATCATTTTTATCATATTTGAGCTTTTATGTTCATATCTTTAACGAGTTTAACAAGCTAAACGAGCTAGCTCGCGACTTATATGAGTCGAGCCAATCTTGGGTTTGAGCTCGTTATGGTAACGAGTCGAGTCGAGGTAGCTTGTTAACGAAACGAGCTCTAGCGAGTCGAACCGAGCTAGCTCAACTTGGCTCGAATTCCAGCCCTAGTTCCGCGACGAGGGTGTGTATTCTGTGGCGTCCTTCTCCGTCTCCACACCACGTGTCGTCCCTCTGTCTTGCAGAATGATGAGAAATTCTAGGCAGCGGGGTAGTTTCCTCGCCATGTCCTGCGGGCTGGTGTCGTGCCTCCATACCCACCACTGCCTCGGATCTGCTGGGGAGGCCCCCGTTGAGACGCAACCCAAGCGGACGTTGGACGCCGTCGTCGACTCGGACGTCGTCATATATGATGGTTTAGTTTCTGCTCGATTCCTCCCCCATAACGGTTTCATTCAGCTGAAAATGCAGGGGACAGTGGATTTTGCAGCCATGGCAATTTATGTAGTCGATTTGCCATGAAAATCCAGTGGACAGTGGCTAGTGAAAATCCAGTGGACAGTGAAGGGCTGTTATACACAACATGGGAATTTGTTGATTTTTCTGAATTTTTTGGTCCGTGACAATTTTAATGCAAAAATAGATCCATATCATGGCCATTTTGCCAGGTAGCATGGTTGCATCACATAAGTATTCGGAAATCATTATATTGAAATGATGGCAGTTTCTTACAAATTGAAACATTGTCTCATGATCATGACACATTTGTTTTCGGGTGACATTTTTTAGAGTAAAAAATCATGGCAACTTTAATAGAACCTGGAACCTTTTTTTCTACCTTGATGGCAAATCTAAAGAAACTAGCGTGTCACCAAGATGTAGTTTTTCAACATCACAACAAGTAGTGTCTTTGCATCAAAGAATAATTATGTTGTTCTTTTGCCTATAGCTATGTTTATGCCATGAAAATTTTAAGTTTGCTTCTCCTTAGATATAAAATATTCACATGGCAAATTTGTTTTCATGTACACAAAATTCATGGCATTTTTTTATGTTCTTGCCATATGCACTTATAAGTTCATTCTTTAAGTACCATTCACATGGAAATTACTATTCAATTCTCAATCAGAGCATGGCAATTTTTATTAATTAGACCATGATGGTTTTATTGTAGGTACTATGTCATTTTTTTATTTAGACCGTGTCAATTTTATTAATAAGACCTTGGCGGTTTAAACTTAGGTAGCATGCCAAAAAACAATAGACCATGGCATTTTGTTAATTAGAATATGGCAACTTCCCCCCTTATCCGTGTTGCCCTGTCCTGCAACTGCAAGTGTATAATATTGCAATTTGCCATGATTTTAAATTTTGTTTTCATAAGTCAGCAAATCTAATTTATGCATTGTGGCAAGTTTCATTTTTGCATAACATGGTATTTGTTATTATCTTTTTTTGTACCATGCTAATTCTGTCACGTGTCTATGGAAAATGCAGTCTATACAACTATGTCAGTTTTAGCCTTTTAGGTTTATCAAATATAACATGGCAAATTCCTAATTTTGCCATCCTTCTTTACAAGCACAAATTTTGCATGTGCCATTACTTTTTTTTTCAAAAGTTGCCATCTTTTTAGAGAACTAAAACCTAATTTTCCCGTGTGTCCCTGACAATTTTTTATAAACTTTTGCCATCATTTTTGTTTAAAGAAAGAATCTCATAAATTTGTGATGTGCCCATTTAACAATTTTCCAAAACATGACATTATTTTTTTAGAGAACAAAATTCTTTCAAACTTGCCATGTCACGATGGCAAATTCCTATATTTGACGTCTTTCTAAAAGAAACACAATCCCTATTTTTTCCCATGTGGCCTTTAAAACTTACCCAAAAAAGTTGTTGTGGCAAAACTTGATGGACCATGGAAAATTTACTATACGGACCATGGCAATTTTTGGATCAAATAAAAATTACCGGACAATCCATTGTATATTATATACCATGGCAAATTTACATCTTTCAACCATGGCAAAAAACTTAACCAAGGAAAAATTATTTTTCACCATGGCAAATTGTATATTTGGACCATGGAAAATTTATAGTTGGAACATGATAAATTTATTCTTTGTACTATGGCAAATTAATTAATTGGACCATGGTTAATATATTTTTTTATTTTACACCATGACAACATTTATTGGGTAAACCATGGTAGTTTTGTTTGTAGGTAACATGGCACTTATATCATCTATACCATGGAATTTTTTTTATTTTATATCATAGTAGTTCATTTGTAGGTACCATGCAATTTTTCATTATGTATATCATGGCATTTTTTGTTATTTAGACCATGTAGTATTGTTTGTATGTAGCATTGGTAATATTTCTTATATTTTTAGATCAATGCAAAATTGTAGGTATTTTTGTTTTTTTCATAAGTAATCGAAATGAAAAAATTGTTTTGTAATTTTTCTAGGTGCTTTTGTTCACTTTTTTTAATGTAGATCATGAAAAAAATTGCTAGTTTGTACTCTGTCATTGCATTTTTCTTTCTGTAGGTGCCTTTTGTGTTCGGTAGTTTTAACAAGTATAACCTCACAATTATATTGGCTAATCCGTGGCATTTTTATATAATTTTGGTTATCTATTTTTTAATACATATGAATTTCTAGATTTTTTGTGGAATGTAACGGTTATTGTCTATTCTTTAAGTTGGTTTCTGCATTTTTACATGTTTAGCACCTAGATGGCCCATTGCTTTGTTGGTCGTGCTAGCATGCCCAATTTCCTTTTTTATTATGTTTGTCATTTTGATTAGCCCAAAGACTAGTTTATTAAGGGGTGTTTCGCGATGGGATGTTTCCCATTTCGACGAAGACGTTCGGTCGACCTTCCTACCTAGATCGAATGTCAACACAATATCCGGGTACAAAAAAACTATACTCATGATACAAATCAGAACAAGTTTTTGTGTTTATCACATGAGGTCCCGTGGTCCCTTCTGAGGCACTGATTACAAGTGGAACATGTTGTAGTATGTGATTCGTATTGGCCACACCATGCTTATCTCTCTTTACTCTCATTCTCCCCCAACCTCCCATCCCCAGCCTCCTCTATATCGCTCTATCTCCTAGCTAGACTCGTCGATGGGCTACTGTTGCTACCATGATGATGGGGAGGATCGATGATGCCTTACTGTTGTCGTAGCACCCAAGACCCTCGTTGGCTACGTCAAGGAGAGTTCTTCCCGGGGATCGGTGATAGGACGAGGGATGATCCTGTCCAACAACTTAGGGATCGAGCCAAGCGGCAGCAGGTTGCCTTCAGATTTAGCGAAATGTGTTCACCTCTAAGCCCGTAGTTCAGGATTTCTTCATTGATGGCAAGGGAGCAGGAAACATGTGGTCGCATCCTCCACCCGCAAAACCTGATATTTGTGTGAAGGTAGCTGGTGTAGCTTTTGTCCACCTAATCACTCCGATGTAGCCAATGGATTCCTTGTCATCGGTGCCATCCCACCCTAGATCGAGGTTTCTCTTTTGTCCATGCGCTTGAGAATGATCTAGCACGATCACCACATGATCGGGCGGGTGAGGACCCATCGCAAGTAGATTCTGGGTTCAATTTTTTCATGCATAGAGGTTCCATTTTTCAACTTTTGTGGTTAATACTGATGTCTTGTAGCAACCAGTGACCTTTTTCTGATACATTAGTTCTAGTTGTCTTAGTCTACTCGAATTAGTATCATGAAATTCTCACTTTTTTTACAGAGAAAATATCATGAGATTATTATCGCGTAGTTCTCATTTATTTTCATTTAAAACAAAAACATGAAATATGATGAAAATGCAAACAATTTTTGTCATCCTAGAAAGGCGTCATTTTGGTTGAATCTGTATGTTTTTAGGTATTGGCATCTTTGAATTCTTGGCTTTTCTTCAACTTAATATTTAAAAAAAAATCCTCTATTAATTTTAATCATCGCGGGGTGCCGTTTTATGTTTTATTATAACACACATAACTTTCTAGAATAAATTTGGTTTTGTATATGCTAATTCTTGGAAAGATAACATATTGTTAAAGTTGAAATAATATTTGTTTCTTATACTTGGCTAGAAAATAATTATTGTTTAAAAACTCATACAAAAACTCATGAAAGACATTATTTGGTATAAATCATTGCTCTTAATTAGCCGATGACCTGATTATTAGATGAGTTGTATGAGTGAACGGGTGACTCAAAAGCGTCCGATAGTGATTGGTGATGTTTCTACAAAGAAAAGTCATTAGTAACTTCGGTTCGGCCCAACTTTTTTTCACAAGTGTAAAAATGTGAACATTCAGCAGGGTTTTTTCTGGATGATTTGTATTTCGGTTTTTCCATAACGTGGATTCTGCCTGGTTTTTTCTTTTTGCTCGTGTTATGTTTTCTTTCTTTTATATTTTCACAAATTCTTGAAAAAGAATCAATTTTGAGATATTTTTAAAATTTATGATTTTCATTCAATTTTTGTGAAATTTTTTAAAATTACAAACTTAATTAAAAATGTACCAACTTTTCCCAAATCCGCAAATTATATCGAATCTAAGAATGTTTTGCAAATTTACGAAATTATTTCAACTTTTGGAACTCTTTTTAAAATCCGTGAACTTTTTTTGTAATAAAGTAACTTTTTTTGAATCAACAAACTTTTTCAACTACCTGATCACATCAAGTCTGTGAACCTTTTCATATACACGATTTTTTGAATTTATGAACTGTTTTAAAATCCATGATTTTATTTTATTTATTTATATTTAACAAAGCCATTTTTAAAATTCAACTGCTCAACGTCAACTGAGCCACCTGGCAACCCATGAAAGGTCCACGTGAAATAATGGACCAGCCCAGCACGCGCACATGGGTACTTGTTCGGTTAACTGGCGCTTGAGGCGCTGGCTACAAAGTGTATTTCTTTTCAAGCAGGTAGCATAGGAAGGTTTTTTTTAGCAAATATCACAGAGGAAGGTGACGAAAAGGCTATATCTCGATCATAGCAAGCCTTCCTTCGGTCTTGCCTAAAGCGTCTATAGTTGTGGGTTGTCCCGTTCATGCATACTGGCATCAACAGGTTGCAGCGCAGCGCTGCTAGCCACCGGGCCACCGTCCGATTCATGTTAAAATACTAGGTCGCGACCTTGTTAAAGATACAAAGCCCGTTCCACTGTTTTTTTATTAAAAAAATTCACCAGCTTTTCTTTGTTTATTTCTCTTCTTACTATGTTTTTCCTTTGGTTTTCATTGCTTCCTTTTCTATTTTCACAAGCTTTTTTATTTTCTCACCTTTTTCTTAGTTTCTTCGGTTTTCTTTTTCTTGTTTTCCATTGTTTTTTGTTTTCCCTCGAGTATTCACTTTTTCGCAAACATTTAATTTTTCCAAATACTTGATTAACATTTTGAATACATGGTAAACATTCCATCTATACACATTTTTAATTTTTTATCAAACACTAGATTAATATATTTTTCAATACACATTTAACCTCCTTTTCAAATGCTTGATTAATTTTTTTTCAATACATGGTCAAATTATTTTATACATGTTTAATTTTTTTTTCAAATGATTGATTAATTTAAATACTTGTTAACATTTTTTCATGCATTATATAGTTTTCTTATACATTAGAAACATTTTCACTATGTATGTTTATTATTTTTTAAATGCTTAGTTAACATTTATTTCGAATGGTTTATGTAAAAAAATTGTAATATAATTACTTAGGAGTATAAAAAATTTGAAAATAAAATTTAAAATTTAAGGTATTTTATTTGGGTAAATGATTGAGAAATCATAACATGTTCGTGGTTAAAACAATATTCATGATTTCGACAAAAAATATTCATCAATTCAAGAAAATTATCATGAATCTCAGAAAAATGTTCTCTATTTAAATAGGTGATGATATTTTACTAAACTTGATTAAAAATTTTATTAAAGAACATTATCTTTTTAAAAAATGGATGAATATTTTTTGCATTCAATGAGCACATTTTTTAAAATCAATGAACAAATTTTGAATTTGATGAACAGTTTTTGAAAAAAAGATGAGCAATTTTAGAATTTGATGAACATTTTTTTCTGTTTCGTTGAAAAAAGTAATAGGAAAAGAAACAGGAAAGAAAGGCGAAAAAAAGGAAGGAACGATAAAGGAAAACGAAAAATCGGTTCAGGGAATGTTCCAGAACATTCCCAAAACCGGGCTGGCTGAAATTAGGAAGAATGGGCCGGCCCATGTCCACTAACGGCGCATGAGGGCCGCCGGGGTTTATACGCGAATGGCTAGAAATCAGTCAGGCCTCCTTTGGTTTATAGGAATTTTGTAGAAATTTCATAGGGTAGGATTTTTGTAGGAAAATTTCCTATGGAACCCTTTGATTTGTAGGAATGGAATCCTATTCCTATGGAGGAATTCTTCCTATCCTTCACATTTAATAGAAAAATAAATATTAGCCTAGACTCAATGGAGAAAATCCTATGATGTGAAACAAATGACATCTTCTTTCCTATTTCTACTCATAGGATTTGAGATGCATGTCATCTCATTTTCTATGACTTTTCTATTCCTATAATTTTTCTATCCTATGAACCAAAGGAGGGATGAATTTTTTGTCTGAGGTCAATCAATTCTTGAACCATTGTCTTTATTCAACCTCTCGACATATCTCCTTCCTTGAGCTGCCGGCCACCACCAGCCCCCACCGCCTACGGCCGGCGGGCGCGCCGAGCTATG
>NW_024117404.1:0-7374 GCF_003073215.2 Triticum urartu | reverse complement strand
GGCCGGTCGCCCGCGGGGGGGCGACGCGGTCGCGAGAGGAGAGTCAACTATTTATCATAGTAGAGTTTTCTTTGGCGAATTGTACTATAGTATGCAGGTTGAAGCTTCAAAGCACAAGCAATTATCAGGCGCTACAATAGGCACATATAAACGTTTGAAGTGAATACAACATTTTTGCCTGCTGATTCAGGGCATCGGTAAAACTGTGAACCAACTAAACCTATTCAGAATCATATCTGCACTAAGGAGTAACTTAATCAGCAGCTACTCACAGAAGCCCCAATAATTAAACGGGCTAAGAACAAGCACCTAACTCTTTACACTGCCAAGAAAACTAATGTACTACGGTCCAATTCCAAAATCAATTAATATTTGGAAGAGTAAAGTACCTTTAGGAATCAAAATCTCCATGTGGTTTGTACGCAAGAAAGTGATTCTCAGCAGCTAAAGACAAAAAACTTGTAAGACCCTCTTTTCTGAAAAATAAATGTCTGTGATATCATGTCAATATATGTCACAATAAATGAAAAAAAATGTTGGATCAGGCTGTGTCATGTTAATCAAGATATTCTAGATTTTGCCATTGAAGATTTCAGTATTTCTCAATCTATATACCAGGATGAACTCAGCCACCTCTAGCGGTAATTTGACTATCATTTTTTCACTTTTGATTTCTTTATGTTTCTATAGATTATTTGAATTACTCTTTGTGCTGACAGGTGGGAGAAACAAAACAGGCTGCACCAGCTAAGATTTCTACGCAAGGGGAGTCTGATAAATTGTTATCTCTCTGCTGCTGCAACCATATCCGCTCATGAATTCTCTGATGCTCGCATTGCATGTGCGAAAGCTATTGCGCTCGTACTTGTTACTGATGACTTCCTTGATGTTGGAGCATCCAAAGAAGAACTAGAAAACCTCATATCATTAGTAGAGAAGTATGTTTGCCTTAACTTGATTTCTTTGTCTACACTTTCTGAAACAGCGCTGGTGTATTATGCTTTGCAAATGAGTCAACCTTCCTGTTTTTCCAATGGTTGTCTTAGGTGGGATCACCATCAGAAAGTTGAGTTCTATTTTTTTTTTTCAGCAAAAGAGGTTTTCCCCTCCGATTTCCATTAGAGAAACCAGGCCGAAGCCGAGTAGTAGTCTAGCAGTTCGATACAAGCACAAAAGCAATAAGAAAAATAAAGCAGAGCAGGGGAGTTTAGCTAGCCTAGCACCCCTGTGACAACAATTCCAGGTTACATCACAGCTTCACAGCAAAAGGGAGGAGGCAAATGACACAAAGAAACAGTAGGTAAGTTCAAAGGTCGCCGCTTCACGAAGCTTGTTCACATCTGCAGCCTTGGAACTCCAAAATGCCATCCCTGCGAAGCTTTGAAGATCTCACTTGCCACCTATTCGATGAGCCTTGCCCCCAGCGTCAACATTCTTTCCCCTGGGTCCTTTTTCTGCAAAATGGCCTAGTCAGTGATCCAGTTACACATTCTTTTGACGATCCCAATTGGGTCGTTTATATTTTTTCTGCCAAACACAATATCATTTCTACAATTCCATATCGCCCAAAGGAGGGCAGAGGTACCATTTAGGACCATTTTCTTGTTTTCTTTATTATATTTGTTTAACCAGTCCCCAAAACAATCATCTGTATTTTTTGGAATGTTATTGAGATCAAAAGCACATCCTACCAAGCTCCAAACAAGTCTAGCTACCGAGCAAGAGAAAAAAAGGTGATCAATGTTTTCTTCTTTCCCACAGAATACAGTGTCTGTCTCCTTTCCATCCTCTTGTTAACAAGTTATCTCTTGTCAAGATACTTTTCTTATTCAAGAGCCAGAGAAAAAAAACTTGATTTTTGCAGGCACCTTAACTTTCCACAAAAATTTATGTGGGAAGCGAAGATCAGTTTTAACAAGATGTAAGTACAAGGATTTCACAGAGAATATTCTGTTTGCAGTCAACATCCACAAAGGCTTATCTCTCCCTCCATGCATGATAATTTCTTCACATCTCCTTTTTAAACTATCCCAGAGAATTTCATATCCCCCACAAATTGTTCTTCTAAAAGACATGGCTCCCCACCCTTTATCTATCACCCCCTGACAGTAATCTCTCTGTCGTTACTTATTGACTAAAGTGAGGGGTAAGTCTCTTTCAGGGGCTTATCATCTACCCACCAGTCTTCCCAAAGTCTAGTGTTTCTCCCATCCCCCAGTTTCTTCTTGATGTGGGGGAAGACCAAATCTTTAATTTTTATCAGATAGGCCAATTATTGAGAATCCCCCTGTCTTTTTTTAGCTCCTGAAAGACATTTGTCCTGAAGATATTTGGATTTAATAATATCTTGCCAGAGCCCTTCCTCAGCCTCCAGCTTCCAAATCCATTTAGCAAGGAAGGCAATATTAAATTTTTCAAGGTTAATCAACCCAAGCCCACCTTGTTGTTTTGGTAAACGGCAAGTTCTCCAGTTAACTAGGTGATATTTCTTCTTATCTTCTTCAGTTTGCCAAACTAATCTAGCTCTGAAGAAGTCCACTTTTTTCCTAACTCCAGGAGGGAGCAGGTAAAATGACATCATATATATGGGGATGTTGGTCAGACAGGACTGTACTAGTGTGACTCTACCAGCTATATTGAGGAATTTGCCCTGCCAGCAAGCACACCTCTTTTCAATTTTTTCAATCACATTCCTCCACATCTTATTACTAATCCTTTTATTATGAACTGGTAAACCCAAGTATTTTAGTGGCATTTCCCCCATAGCACATGTGAAGATTTCTTGATAGAGATTACTCTTGTTTCTAGCTTCTCCAAAAAGGTAAATGCCACTTTTATGGAAATTGATGGTCAATCCTGACATTTGTTCAAAGACAGTCAGAATGAATTTCAAGTTTTTAGCTGATTCCTCATCATCCTGAATCAGAAAAATAGTGTCATCAGCATACTGTAGCATATTAACCCCATTTTCATGATTATCAGTAAGCACCCCCTTTATGTATCCTTCAGTCCTAGCCGTATCCATAATTATTGCCAGAGCATCTACAGCTAAATCAAAAAGTAAAGGAGACAAAGAATCTCCCTGCCTAAGCCCTTTGAAGGTTTTGAAGAATTTACCAATGTTGTCTTTGACTTTCACCCCCACCTGTCCTCCCCTCATGGTATGCATAACCCAGTCACACCATTTATCACGGAAGTTTTTCAATTTAAGAATTTTATGGACAAAAGGCCATTTAATTTTATCATATGCTTTTTCAAAATCAACTTTAAACAGCATAGCATTCTGTTTTTTTTGTATGGATAGAATATAAAGCTTCATGCAGGATGACCACTCCTTCCATGATATATTTGCCCTTAACAAAGGCAGTTTGTAAGGGCGAGATAATTGGATTGACAACCTTGTTGAGTCTGTTCATTAGGACTTTAGTAATGATTTTGAAGCTAACATTCAAGAGGCAAATGGGCCTGAATTTTAGTCTAGCAAAATCAACCACCCCCCTGTGAAAATCATCTAAGATATTCTTTAGGTCATTTTTAATTAAGTCCCAGAAGTTTTGATAAAACTCAATAGCAAATCCATCAGGACCTGGGCTTTTGTTTTTTTCCATAGATAAGACTACCTCCTTGATCTCCTCCATAGAGAAGTTTTTAATCAATTCCTCTTGAGTTTGAGGGGAAATTTCTGTAGCCCCTTGTATATTAAGGTTTATACTAGAAGTCTCAGCTTGACCAAAGAGGTTTTTATAAAATGTGGTAATGTAGTCCATTAGTTCTTTTTCTCCTTCAATCACTTCCCCATCTTGTTCCAATTTGATGATTCTGTTTTTTCTTCTTCTACCATTCACTTTAGCACGATAGTATCTGGTATTAGAATCTCATTCTTTAATTTCTTTATCCTTATATCTTTGCAGCCACTTGGTTTCTTCTAGTTTGAGGATCTCTTTCAACTCTCTCCTCAATTATTTTTCCATAATTCTTTCCTGGGCGTGCATTTTTGTCCATAATATCAAGCATGTTTAATAATTCCTTTTTCCTCTTCCTGTATATAGCATTTGCATTTAAAATCTAGCCTTTTATTTTCTGTCTAATATTCCTAAGCTTCTTTTGTCAGGTGTCCAAGCTGGACCCATTACATTTCACCTCCCAATTTTTTTCAACAAATACATTAAAGCCCTCCATGTGCATCCAGGCATTCTCAAATTTGAATATAGGTGAGGAAGTTTTCTATTCCCCTGAGTCTAACAGTAGAGGGGTATGATCAGAAATCTCTCTCTCTCTCTAATGCAGTAACCAAGGTCATGGGATTTTTGTCTTCCCAATCTGGGCATATAAGTACTCTGTCCAGTTTCTCATAAGTGGGTTCTGGCAGATTATTTGCCCAGGTATATTTCCTTCCACTAATGGGAATGTCTCTCAACCCAGCATGTTCAATTATCGCATTAAAAACAAAACTAAAGTGATCAACCCCTCCAGGTTTATTTTTTCAGCACTATTTCTGATAATGTTGAAGTCTCCCCCAATGACACAGGGAAGGGGGTTATCTTGATAAATCTTGGATAATTCAGCTAGAAAAGTTGCTTTTCCTTCTTTTTGAGAATCACCATAAACAGTCACCAAATTCCAGCTAAATTTAGCTTTTTTGTCAAAGAGAAGTGTCCTGACAAAGTATGTGCCCTTTTCAACTTGCAACAAATCAAAGGTATCATTATTAATCCCAATTAAAATCCCCCCAGATTTTCCTCTAGGGGCAATCCATTCCCAAAGAAAATATCCAAGTGTTTATCTACAATGGTTTCCCTAATAAAATTTCTTGTAATATCCTGTCTAATCCCTCTCACATTCCAGAACATCCCTTTCATTGTTTCTTTTTCTTTTTTCTCTTCCCCCCCCTCCCCAATTGATGTGACATGCTTCCCAGCACTAGTAGCTGAGGTGCCAATCTTAATTTTCCTACTACTAGAAAATATTTTCTTCAATCTATCATAGTATTCTAGTTCACACTCTGCATCAGAGTGATCATCCCCTGAGCATAAATCTTCTAATGTAGCATCAGCAATATCAATAAGATCTGGAGAGCTTTTTGATTTTTCTTTCTCTTCTTGATTTTTGATATTCTGAAGATATAGATATCTTCTAGCCTGTTCCATATTGGAAATCAGGTCTAGGTTTTGGTTAACCAAATCAATAGTACATCCTAGCTCAACACCCACTTTATTTGCCATCTCAAATAAGGAAATTATTTCTTCAGAAGTAGATGCAAAATTACCATAATTGTCTTTCAGCAGCTCTTTCTTTGGCCAAATCTTCAATCTTAGCATCTTTTTTGTCCAAGTTCCTATCACTTCTTCTAGTTGGTCCATCCTTGTCCTTGTCTTTATCATCTTTGGCAGAAATCCCCAGTTTTGACCCCAGAGACTCCACAGAGTCATGACTAGCATTATAGTCCACAGTTTCTGTGTAATTATCTTTAGTTAGTGGGTCCTGTGGAATATCTTTGTCAGGGTCATTCTTCTCTCCCAGGTCCTCTTCAGAAATTTCTTTTTCATCCCACAAATCCACCTTTTCCATACATCTATCTATCAGTTCTTGTTGTTTTTTTATCATCTCTACCATCCTGCTTTTCTCTTCTTCCCAAGAAATGTGTTTTTTCTCATCCACTGCTCTCCAGGCCTCTTGTTTGTATTTGTTCTCCTCCATTTCCTGCAGTTTATGTAGCACTCTATCCAGATCAGCCTCCACCTTTTTCCTCATTCCAACCTCAGCCAGATATTCTTTCTAAGTGATCAGAATTTCATCATTTCTCTTCTTCATTTCTTCAAATTGGTTCAGCCCTATACTTCCAAAAGATATGTTTTATTTGTTCCCCTCTGCATCAGCTCCACCAATTTTAATCTTCTTTCTCATGTCATCTAGGTCAACCTCCTTACTTGTCTCAAGAACATCATGGTTCCTTTTGTCCTCATACCAGCCCTGCTCCATCACCCTTTCAAGCTCCAAAGCCACTCTGTATCATGAGATCCTTGTCAGTCACCTCAGTATGCTTAGGGATTTTTTCAAAGTCTCTCACCCCCACCTTGGCTCTAATTTTCTCTTGCAGGATGGTTGTCATGTCAGTCTCCAACACTGGACCAATGGTAGCAGCCACCTCACAAGCACCAAAAAAATGTCTGAAGCATTCAGGCATCTTGCCAATTTTCACCCACACAGTGTGTAGCTTCCCAATAGCTTGAGTGTCATAGGTCCAACTGTCAACATTAATAATAGCCTTTGTCCCTAAGAGATTGAAATTCCCAAACTTGTGTAGTTTAATCAGTCTGCTTTTATTTGGAAATCTCATAAGATAAGCCCTGTCTCCATGTTTTTTGCATCCCCATTGCCAGTCCCACTTGAACATGTAGTTGAATCCCTCAAGAAATTGTGTCTCATTAATCTCCCCAGAAGCAATAGTGACGATTGCCATTGGGTTAATCTGCTCACTACTCACCACTTCCTTAGAATTTTGTATCAGCAGCACTCCCAGTCCTCTGGCTGCATACCCAACATATTTAGGCAAAGGCTTTATTTGCTTCAGCCAGTTGCAATCCTCAATGATGTGAGAATTTTTCCCACATATTATGCAGTTTGGTAGTTTACAATCCCTAGTGTGGTGTCTGAAGTCTTTGCATTTGTTGCACATTATTCTAAAATTGTTACCACCCTTATTCAGATCAGCCCCCTCTCTCTGTGTCATTCTTCCAGCACCCCCCCCCAGTTGTTCTGGTTTTGTCTGAATCTTGACCCGGCATCAGTCTCTCCTCCTTTGATATTCTCTCTGTTATGAGTGTAATTTCCTTTTTCACTGTCACCCTCAGGTTTTCCCCCCATCGGCCTGATTTCCTATTCCAGTAGCTGCACCTGCCCCCTGCTGTGCCATCTGGGCAAGGAGTGCCCCAAACCACTATTGTTGCTGAAGAAATTCAAAAGAGGGGTTGAACAATTGGACAGGATCTTTACCTTTGTCTTCAGATCCAACACGACCAACCTCTTTTCTGTTCCCCCCTCTCTCTCTCCCTTTGTCTCCAGTAGCTCCCTTTGTTTCTGATATCATCTCCTCTCCTCCACTTTCCTGATAATTTGAAGAGCCAGGTGCGGATCTGGGTCCAAACCCATCGGAAGCCCTGCTAAACTGTTGAGGATCCCCTTTGAATTTGTCAATCTCTTCCTCTTTCTTTCTGTAGTGGAACCCATCTCTTCCTCCTTGATTCGATCTTCCTCCACCCCGGTTCCCACCGAAGCACCTGTTCATCTTGTCTACTTCCTCTGTTTCTAGTGGCGGCGGGAGGGGGGAAACCCTAAATCCTCGAGGGGATCACACTCTCCTCCCCACAGGGAAAG
>NW_024117403.1:0-12625 GCF_003073215.2 Triticum urartu | reverse complement strand
CTCTCCCGGGAGAAGTCTGCGCCATGGCTGCCACCTCCTGCACACCCTCCCTCCGCCTCGTCCTCACCTCATCGCTAGATTTTTAACTGTTTTACACTATTTTAATTCAATATGGCAATCCCTTCCTATCAAACGTTGTTTTGTACAGAGGGGGATTTGAAGGATGTGTGGCTAGAGGAGGATTTGAGGCTTCAAGAGGATTGGGTGGAAGAGGGGGATTCACCAAATCCCCTGGAATCCTCTCCTCTCAAAACCTCCACAATCCCTTGCTGCCAAACAAGGCCTCATGGGAGTATGATATGCTAACTAAGGTAGAGGCGAAGCCAACATACAATCATTGGGTTCAGATGAATCCAACCACTTTTACGTCACATGCACATGCTTACGTATTTATCTCGTATGAACCTTGTAAATAGTCAAGGTTGAATCTATTAGAGCTAGATTCTTCGATTCTTCTTTTTATGTTCAACATGTAAACATGCCAGCCATCCTACCAACCAGGGGCGGACGCACGTTCAGGGATGTGGGGGCAGCTGCCCCCACTTGATTTTTACGTTCACCTATAGTTTAACAACGTAGTAGGCCATGTGCCCCCACTCAGCCCATTACCCCTGCCCCCACTCAGCCCAATTCTTTGTATTATTTCTAAAAGCCGAACTCCAAATTAAGATGCAGCCCACTGAATAGGAATTCCCTCGCAGGTTGTCTCATGGGCTGCAGCCTACGGGTCTAATCGTTGCCTAACTCAATCGCCGGATGCCCTAAAAAAGACTCAATTGCTAGATTTCCCTTGTACACGCATGCCTACCTAATGGAATCCCCCGATCTCTTGTCTCACGCGCCGCGTAGCTGCTGCAATCCCCTAACTTGTGTCGGCCATCCCTCGCGCCATCGCGGCCTAGCACTATGATACCACAGTAGCGGCCGCACAACCCAATCACCAAAGAGGGGCCCTAATTTTCAATTCTTCTCTAATTCTAATTGACATAAAGGTAAACTATATAGTATCCTTTTCCCCCAAAGTTTTTGTTTGTTTACAATTCCTATATGTTAACAGCCATGTTAGTTTACTGATGTGTATAATTTATCAATTCAGGTGATTAGGTTAGTTTAAAAAAACGGTGACATGTAAATTTCAGTATGCAACTTTCTACTTCAGATTATTGGCTAGTTCTGACAAAAAACTCAAATTTATTCAGGTCAACTATTAGTACTTCCTAGTTTCCTCACATTTCTTCTTCATGTATGACATATGAAATTTGGCAATTCATTTGGCATTTTAATTTTGTCACTTAACGTTTATGGGAAGCTAATGGAGAGTTTTTCTCTTTCAGAAAACAACAATGCCCAAGATGCCTTAACAAGTTGATTTGGACAAGCGTCTAATTAGTGAAGTGATTGTTATACATTTTCATGCCGTGAAAGATTGCTGGTTGATGAAACGGAAGGTAATGTGCTAAAGCTCTTTTCTGTTTTATTAATACCGGCCTTCTTCGGTGTTTCCATTCTTCCCTACTTCGATAGTGCTTTTTTTTCTTGCAAGTTGTAAATTAGATTGATAGAACAATGCTTCAATAATGTTCTCTTATGCAACTTCGGAACAAGATGTCGTCATAAATGGTTAGTTTTGTTTCACTTCTCAATTAACTTGGTTACCATGTGGAGAATGATGTGATTATGGCAAGTGTTTTACTTTATATCAATGCGTTTGCCATGTTGAACGTGAATATATCCATATATTGGGGTTGGTTGCTCTTGGGCCACACTTGCTAGCTTTGGGTCTTGGCGCTCTTGTGTCTGGCTCAGATGATGTTTCTTGATGTCGCTAGCGTCTTTTATTCATAGTCCCCAAACTCGAATATATTTTTGTGTTTTTGGTTTTCGCTTGGCTTTTCCCTGATTAACTGGGAATGTTTATTTTTTGGTCATGTTTTCCTTATAAACTAGACCATATTTCCTCTGCTTAACGACTGCAAAACCCCTGCCGTCGAATGAGGTTCTTAAAAAAAATGGTGATATATTTTTGCCCCCTCTCAAGTTTTTTCCTGGGTCCGCCCCTGGTACCAACCCATCTTAGCGCTAAACATGCTTGCTCGCTGATGGTCACCGGGAGTTGGCCTGACCTGAACCTCCGTTCCTGCTCACTGGCCTCTTGCATGATGGGAAAAAGTTGGAATGACCAATATCACTTTGATCAGTAGACTCAGATGTTGATGCCGGCATTCAAGGCCACCCTTTTAGGTGTAGACAAAGAGCATCATTCAAAGCCTTCTATTTAAGGGCTCCTTTGATTCAAAGGAATTGCATAAATTTTTTGAAGGATTTGAACCCTTAGGAATTTTTTCTGTGATGCTCGTTTGATTCGTAGGATTGGCATCCTTAGGAATTTTTCCATAGGATCCATTTGTACTACATTTTGAAGGAAAATTTCCATCCACTCAAACCTCTTTGTAGAATTCTTTTGTTTTTCCCGCGCTATCAAACGTTCTTTCAAATCTTGTAGGATACTATGGGACATGCCATCCTATTCCTGCATTTTTTCCTATTCCTTCATTTGGACAATCCTGTGAATCAAAGAGGCCCAAAAATCCACCTGGGGCTGGCGCAGCAACAACGACGAGACCTAGTCGCTCGATGCGCATGTCTCCTTTGTTCGCTTTGATTTGTCTATGGTTGACCTATCAACTGTTGACCGGCCAAGTTGACCATTTGACTTTTGAAAAAAATGAATATGGAAAATTCATAAAAAATAAACTTGATAAAAAATCATGGATTAAAAAATCTTCCTATATTTGCAAAAAAGTTCACTAATATGAAAATGTTTAAAATTACGAAAAGTTCATGAATTTGAAAAATAAATCATGGATTTTGCAAAAAAAAAGTTCACAGCTTTGAAAAATTCAAGCATTTTGAAAAAAATAATCACAATTTCGAGTAAAGTTAATGGGCTTGAAATATATTTATGTGTTCGAAAAATCACAGATTCAAAAAAGAGTTCACATGTTTTGAAAAAAGGTTCATGATTTTTTTTTAAATCATGGATTATGACTTACTTCACAGATTTGAAAAAATATTTTGAATTCTGAAAATGCACGCATTTGAATTTTCTTTAAAAAATACAAAAGGTGAATAAGGAAAAATAAAAGAACAAAAACTGATCCAGAAAAACCAAAACCAAAAAAGAAAAGGCGATCAAAAGCTTCTAGAAGCTTCCCAATAATGACCTAGGAAGCTTCTAGAAGCTTCCCACGGCCGGGAAAGGGAACTTGTCGTGAGTGCCTTCCACAGGCCAGCCCATAAGAGAATCGATCGAGGGAGGGGGATATGCACCTTCTACTGATAACGCTGTAAGCAGTGCTATAAGCGCAAAAAGGAAACATCATACTCAAATGACAAGTGACACGTGTATGGCATGAAGTAATATGGTCCAAACATACTCATTACCATTCATCTTGCCACATCAAACAGATGACATTAGCAGAATCTTTTTAGTTTTTCAGACTTAAAAATGTTTTATCTTCTAAATAAAAATCCGATTAAAAATATGTTTTCACCATTAAATTTGTCTCAACGAGATCTTCAAAACTAGATCTCATATTGATATGTTTCGTCGACTTTTTTTGTTGCCAAAAGTTGCCATGTTGCATACACTGTAATTGCCATAGAGTTTAAACTAAAGTTGCCATTATATGTTTCATTTCATCTATTTTTTCTTCTACATTTAGAGCTACCGTTGTATTTTTAACTACTTTTCATGGCCAATTTTATTGATTAACCATGGAAATTTTGTAATTAACCATGGCAAATTTAATTCATGGGTTATGGCAATTTTTAGTAAATCATCATGGCAAATTTAGTTTATAGATCATGGCAATTTTCATATTTTTGAACATGGAAATTATTTTTTGTATGAACCATTGCAAAATTTAGTGCATGTATCATGGTAAATTTAAGTAATTCACCAGGTCAATTTTAGTTTACGATTCATGGCAAATTTGAGTCATTGACCATGCATTTTTAAAGTAACTGACAACTGATTTCTTTTTAATTATGAACCATGTCAAAGTTATTTCATGGATTATGGCAAATTTTAGTAATTCACAATGGCAAGTTTAGTTTCTTAATTCCCCGTTTTACAACATGTCAAAATTTACTTTAAACATAGAAGAAAAAGTAGTTGAAATATATGATGGCAACTTTAGTGTAAACACCATGACAATTTATGTGCAATATACATGGCAACTTTTAACAAAAATAAAGTCGTCAAAACATATCGATATGGAATCTAGTTTCGAATATCTCGCCGTGACGGATTTAATGGTGAAAACGGATTTTAATCGGATTTTTCATTTAAGAGATAAAACATTTTAAAAACTAAAAACCCGAAAGGTTCCTCCTGACATCATCAGTTTCGTCACTTGTGCATGTATGCTGTGACGTGGCGCAATCCGTGGTCATGGAGCGTGTGGTCGGGTGTTGCTTCCGCCACACGTGTGGTGGTTATTGGCGTCCAACATCAATTCCAGGTGTCAGCTTCTCTAAAAAAAGATAACCCACGGCGTGAGGGCTCACCATGGTCTAGTCATAGCAAAATAGGTGTGCATCTTGATTTTCCCATTTTAACTAGGATTTTGGTTTATCCGAACTTCTTTTACATTAGGAAGATAAAAGAAAACTTTGTTTATTCTGCGGATATAATCTATTTTTTCTTGCGAAAAAGGTCTAGGGGCATATATTAAGTAGCATAGGTCCTTACAAACAGACCCTTACAGTAAAATGGAATTACATTCAAATTCGTGGGGTGCCTAAGTCTTCTTCCTCCTATGCCCACCTGCGGCGTGTCGTGAGCATAGCCCGATGCCGCCTCTAGGTCTCTACCATGGTGGAGCAAACTTTTTAAAAATCGGGAGCTTGTAGAAGCAGCGGCTAGGAAGTCGTCCATGCATACTAGGAGACGCGACGGCCATGAGTTGCGAAGCAAATCACCGCCCTGGAGGAAAGAACCCCCCCGCCAATAAGGGCCTGTAGAAACTTCAAAGATCTCGAAAGCCGGACGAATCCAAACAAATTCACTAGGAACCTAGACCAACCAAGATACATAGCTCACACGCCCTTCACCGGCGAAGAACACACCAAACGAACGAGAATAGGGCGGGGGAGAACATTATTCCTACATTGAGACAGCGCCACCGCTTCACCGCTCCAAATGAAACAAACCCAAACAAAGCATGAAGAATTCGTAAAGAAAACATGAAAAGTTCACCCATGCCAATGTATGACAGATCCAGATCTGATGTTGAGCTTGCCACCGTCCAGAACCATGCCCTGACGATCTCTCCTCCATGGCTCCAGCCAGACTGGGATCGCCGCACTGAATCCACCCGCCTGCCGTCGGATTCACCAATGTTGTAGTCATGACCGCTGACAAAGGCCACCACTCGAGCACACATCACCTTCACCGTCACACAGCAACCCTCCAACACCTCCATCACAAGTTGCCCCCGATCAATACCTCCCCGCCGTTGCGCCCTGTCCGCCGCCAAGAGGGGTAGGTGATCAACACCTTATTGTTCTTATTTTCATATCACTCCATTTAAAACTCATAGACATAATTTTACAGTAACATGCAACTGGAGTTTCACAAACGTTTGCTATTTCGAATTTAGTAGTGTGCAACTGTAAGTCGCTGAGAAATTTTTTCGAATAGTAGGCAATTACTAAGATTTAGCAAAAGCTAGTCGAAAACCGGAAAATATATGAAAACACAGTGACCTATGAAAAAGCTGGAAAGACATTCCTTGCTGTTTAAAAATGAAGGAAAAAGGATTAGAGTCATTATGCCTCTTGTAAGTCAAAAGTGTTATTCTTCTTTCAAATTAAAGAGTGTAAACAGCTTTGGTAGATCGATCTGTCTTGTGTAGATGTGCGTTGATCTTCTCCTACTATACATCAATCACCAAGTCACCGCTAGCCCAGGGTGCAAAAGTACAGACCGTTGCACCTGACCCGACCAATGGCACCAGCCAGCCATCACGTCGCGTGGATCCCAACGTTCACAAGCTAAGCCACGACGCCGATATTCCGGGTGCAAGTGCAACCGGCAAAGCATCGATTCGAAAGGCACACAGCACGCACGCATGCACGCACGCAGTCGCAATGGGGTGGCACAGGGGCGCGCCGCACGAAAAAGGAGACAGACCACCGGCACGTGCATGCCTCCTCCTCTACGTAGTAGTACGTAGCTTGAGGCGACCGCCAAAAGCAAGGCACCCCACAGCGTGTAAAGCCGGCCTGCTCGATCAGCTCACGTACGCGGCATGCATGTGCCTACGACTACAAATACGTACGTACCCCGGCCGCCTATACCCATCGACCAATACAAGCATCATCGAGAGTGCAGTTTCTACTTTGTACTAGCTAGCAATGTCGAGCCGTAGATCTTGTGGCCTGGTGCTCGCCTGCGCCGCCCTCATGGCGGCGGTGGCCGGCGCGGCGCAGTACAACGTCGGCGGCGACAACGGCTGGGGCGTGCCCGGCGCCGGCGCCGAGTCCTACAACACCTGGGCCGAGAAGACCACCTTCCAGGTCGGCGACCAGCTCGGTACGTAACCGCACGACCACCTTTCATTTTGCATCTCGGCGACGTGATTTTGATGTGTGTGTGTGTGGTTCATGCGCATGCGTTGCGTGTGCAGTGTTCGTGTACCCCAAGGACAAGGACTCGGTGCTGCTGGTGGCGCCGGCCGACTACAACGCTTGCAACACCAACACGTACGACAAGCAGTTCACCGACGGCAACACCGTCTTCGACCTCGACCGCGCCGGCGCCTTCTTCTTCATCAGCGGCGTCGACGCCAACTGCCGCGCCAACGAGAAGCTCATCGTCATGGTCGCCGCCGCCGCCAAGGGCGCTCCCACGCCCAGCCAGGGGTCACCCGCAGCAACAGCAACGACCCCGCCGTCTTCTCCCTCAGGTGGCGCCCCGCCAAACTCCCCAGCAGCCCCAAATGCTCCGGCGGGTAACTCAACGCCGGCCAAGGACGCGCCTCCTGGAGCCGCCAGCGGCGCCGGCCTCACGGTGGCAGGCCTCGCCGGCTCGTTCGCGGCATTGTTTGGATACGCCATGCTTGCTTTCTAGTACTGCTTTCCAAACCTATCTTTCACTGCTCCTTTTCAAAGCCGGGAAACTATTTGCTCCTTTTCAGAGGGCAATGTGTCTCTCTGCTCATATTCTTTTCCGTTATGGTCAATGACAAATGCAATATGATGGTTCCTGAATGAGATAGCACTCAGCATTGGCATTCCAGCACAACATATTATCAGATATATTACTAATAAGAGCCAACCATATTATCAGAAACCATAATAAGGCATGTTCGGACTAGAATATTTTTGCATAAATACACGATCAGAGATGTTCTGAAGCGAAGCACAGCTCTGAAACTGACAGTAAACAAATCCGAACTTGGAGTAAACTGATCGGCAACTACATAGGATCTATAAGGCTATTCGAACACCGAATTCTCGATCACGGCCATGAGAGACGATGAAAAAGAGGCGTCTACAGCCTCCTTCCTCTCCTACCACCCTTTCTGCGGGTGCTGTCAGTGGGAACGGGGGTCACGTCCTCTGCAAAGAGAATCAGACATACAATTATTAGTTCTATGCCCAATAAGGACGAGACCACAATGAAACAGCAAAGTAACAAGATATGTGTTCTTCATTTGCATATATGCGGCGGGAAGTCAGAATTTACCAATGCGTCCAATTTTCATGCCAGAACGAGCGAGTGCCCTGAGAGCGGATTGAGCACCAGGTCCAGGAGTCTTGGTCTTGTTGCCTCCAGTGGCACGGAGCTTAATGTGCAAAGCAGTGATGCCGAGCTCCTGGAAGCGCGAGTGGAAAACATATAAGAATCCTGGATGTAGGCACCTGAACAGAAAATAGTCCAATGAAAGCCCATACAAACCTTGCAACGTGTCGCCACATCTTGAGAAGCGAGCATAGCTGCATATGGTGATGACTCGTCACGATCAGCCTTGACCTTCATTCCACCTGCATTGATTATGGGACAATCAAATTTACTTTTAAACCATAAAAAATATAGCTAGATCACGAAAAGAAAATTTAAGTATGGAGCATACCAGTGATACGAACAAGGGTCTCTCTCCCGGACAAGTCAGTGACGTGCTGCAGATGGAGGCTAACACCAGTAAGAAACCGAACAGCACATGACGGTGACAACCATAATAAAGCATGTAATAGGCAAACCAGTACATACGATGAATGTGTCATTGAATGATGCAAAGACATGAGCAACTCCGAAGACATGCTCCCCTTCACGGACAGCAGGTCCAAGAGTAACATTCTCCTCCTTAGGCTCCCTGGTTTTCCTCTTCGACTAGCAAGGCAAATCAGATTTAGCTGAGTACATACTTGACATAATTGCATAACAACATTGAATTAAATTTCACTGTCACAGTAGCAACATTCCAAGTTGGGTATAACAAATTGCATGCAATAACCTGTCATGCAGTTGCACAATGACAGCTAAAACTAAGTGGAAACTGCATAACAGAAAGTTGAACATGTAATGTAACTAATCAACGGAGCATACTAAGAATTGTTTCTACAACCTGCCAAATGCAGAACTCACATCAACTAAATGGAAAAGGTATTAACTGCAAAATTGTATTCACTTACACTACTATATCCCAAGTTGAGTGTAACTAATTTCATGCCAAAACTTGTCATGTTGTAGCATGATGACAACAAAAACTAGAGTGGAAATGCGTATGAGCAGACAATATGTAACTAATCAGAGCAGCATACTGAGAATTCTTTCAAAATCTGCCAATGCAGTATTCTTCTCAGCAAGTAAACAAAAGGAATGTCAAATGAGTTTAAGTTAAATCTTAGCCTCTTCAGTAATCATCTAAGTGTGAACGGCAAGTGTGTATAAATGAATTAGTAAAAGACTGTGGCTCTTGGGAATGTTTGTGAACGAAAACCAGATTTAACCCCTGCCAATATGAGCGCCCCAAATCATTTGGAACACACGCAAACAGTTCGCCACTAAGATCATCACCTACAAAACACAGAAACCCTTCATCCAGATCGAACTTGAAATCTCTCTACCAGTTCAGCTGTTCTTTTTCTCGAATACGTTCAGCTGTTAAAAAATCAAAGCACCAGGTTACAGTTCCAGTCTCTACTCTCTAGGCACCTAAATCGCAGAGCTACAGCCAGCCAGTTCCATCATACGCCATCACTGAATGATACTGCAAAAGTTCCATAAAAATGGCAGAACGCCTTAGATCACAAACTGCAGCTGCACATCTTGCCGGATTCCCCTAACTGAACTAGCGTCCGCACAGCGAATCCGTCGCGCGAACTCGACAGCCATGGAAATGCCAGGTGAGGGGCGACGGAGGCGAAGGCATACCATGGTGGACCGAGGCGACGAGGGATCGAGGCGCCTTCTCCTTGTGCTTCAGGTCGCGAGCTCGCCGCCGCCGCCGCCGGAGTTTCGTTAAGTGTGAGAAAGGTATTAGCGGGAGAGGTTATATGCGACGGCGGCGGATGCCGGGTACTAGGGTTTAATGCGGAGGCTGAAGCAGTGTCTGCAAGTGGGACCGGTGATCGCATGGGCCTAGATGGCCGCCCAGGCCAGAAAAAAAAGGCAGCAAATGGGCTCATTTATTAGTACGGTTGGGCTCATTTATTAGTACGGTTGGGCTCACACCTCATGAAGGTACACTGAAAATGGTAATTTATCTCTTATTCAACAAGTAATTCATATTTTGGCCTATTTTTAACCCCCAAAGGGTTACAATCTATCATGTGTGCATCGAGTTGTGAAGGAGATGTCGACACATGTACGTACGCCCGTGCATATGAGGCTTGCATTAAGTTTACCACACTTGTGTTTCTATCATGTAATCATGTACTAAAAATTTGTTCATGTGAAAACTTGCTGTAGTATGCACGTTGCACGATTTGTTTTTGTGTGCAGGGCACAATATACATGGTTTTATTTTTTTTGGAAAAGAATGCGTAAATTCTCATGTTAATGGTAGATGTTGCTTCTCTTTAAACTATACTATCCAAATTCCAAATGTCAATTTTCAAAGAACTTTCATGAAGTATTTAGTCAGATGGTTGGTCAGTGTATTATTTGTACCATTTTTGGCTCTATATTTGCAAAAGTTGCTTCGGTGTATTCATAAGGTTTGGTTAGTTCAGCACTTGCAAAATAATGTCCCATTTTGTGTATCAGGTCCATCCTTCCATCATTTTTTTTCATAAACACGGATTAATTATGGAAAAGAGGTGAAATATCTCTGGAAACATTGTGTCTTCAAAATGATGGTAATGGCATATATCTTCTGCGGCTTGCAACATTGTGTCTTCAACTGAACTTGCGCAGAACTCATGATGTTGCAGGATAGATTAGAGTTATACTTGAAGGGAAATTCAACCATAAATAATTAATATCTCTTATTGTCTTATAATATGTGCTCCGAAAGGAATATGCATGACACTGAAGTATGTTGAAGACACAAAGTAATATCAATCTGACTATTATGTATGTCGTCCTTCGTGAAAAATGAGCTTGCTTTGTTTTTAGTCCTTTGAGAAAACTGAGCTTAGTTTTTTTTTGTATCTCTCGCAAATAAACCCGTTTGGTGCATCCTAGCTCCAAATAAGGAGGTTTTTTTACTGCAATGCAGTATCTTAAGGTTAATGCAGAATGCTAATAGGCTAATGCAGAAAATCATGTGTTATATATGTTCCGCCACAATTCCATGGTCTGGGCTTCTTCATGTTTTTCTCAAGGATTTAAAATCACATGCTCATCTTTGCGGTTGCTCGAGGAAGCATGGGTTCAGTGATAGATGAGAGTCAAATAAAAAAAAAGGAGAATTACACTTTTGCCCCTAGTTGTGTCAGCCTGTGGGTTTTGCCCTTAAATTTTTTTTTGCTCTGCTCAGTTTTGCCCTTTGTTTTGTCTCTGGGGTTGTCTGTGTGCTATTTGATTGTTTGACCAATACTTCAAAAATTCATTAAAAATTTCATATGAGCTCATAAAAATGCAAATAAAATATCAAAATATTCAGAAAAACATTATCTTTATGTGCATGTCATTTGTACTTATGAGAACTTAATTGGTTAGATTTCTTGTGAAGGAACCACTTTCCCGGATTCAAATCTTAGACTTGATGCTAGTGGTCATTTTGTCATGATTTATCCTATACTTTCAGGCCATGCTCTTCAATGGGAGCCAATGTTTCTATTAACCACGAGGCCTTGGCACCATAGGTGACCTTGAACGGCATTGTTTAAAAGGTGTACAAATATGTCGCACAAGCACACAAGTAGTGGAGGTTAAAACTGAAATTCACTCTATTTTCTTTAACAATTTTTGAGAACCTTGAGGCTGCTTGCAACGGCATGCACGCACAAGCACAACTCCAAAGGGCTAACACATTTCATTCGCCAGCGTCCGTTTTGATCCATGCGGACCAGAAACACGGCCCAATGCACCAACACAAATGGATGGATGCTCGTTTTCATGTCCACTTCGACCTATTTCCAGCACAAATTTGGTCTGGTTTTGGATCCGCGCGAAAACACTCCTCGGACACCCGCAACGTCCTCCTCTTGTCCTCCACTGACCCGCTTGTTGGTGGCACACATGCCATTCCAACCCCCTCCCAAAATGAGCTTGGGCTCCCCAGCCTCGTCGTCGTAGCCGCCACCACCCAGCTTCCGGCCTCTTCGCCACCTCCGGCACCCCACCCATTCGGCACCGCATCCACCGTCGACGTTGGCTCCACTTTTTGCCGCAGATGGTGTAGCTCGCGGACCGTACCCTACCAAGGGGCGTCGCCGCCCTTCCGCACACCACCACCACCTCCACGGTTGGAGGCATAGATTGTATGTACTAAGAATGGAAGAATTCTCCATTTGCTTGGCAGGGGCAATATAAGGGACATGTCGATGGTTGCACGGCTATACTTGAAGTTTTGGCATCATAAGATCTCTTGATTTGGCACCCCTTTTTTGACATGGTAGGTTCTCACAATGACATCAACGTGCTTCAGTGCTCTCCGGTGTTCTCGAGGCTTTCGGAAAGCAACGACCCATAGGTCAAGTATAACATCACTTGCCACCAACACAATAAGGGATACTACCTAGCTGAACCCCAAGGAGAGAGGAGGGCTAGGTTTGCCGAAGAACAAGAGAGTGCTAGGAAAAGAGTGCACAACATGATCGTAGAGGATAAGCGTGATGACAATATTTTTTTAGGATGGATTACCATAGTGAAAACGTTGAGGCTGAGAGTAGAGTGGCAACGTTTGTACAGTTCATCCAATTTAATCTTAAAATACGTGATCGTGTAACTCATAGTCAATTTCAAAATGATTTGATTGAGCATAAGTGGACTCCTCTTTTTCCTTCCTACAATTTTCAGGCCACGCGTCACCTCTTTCGACGGCCAGTGGTCACCGTCTCGTCACCGGCCATATATGGACAAAAGTTGAGACGAAAACGTAATTCTCAGATGTGTATGTATACCGTCTTCGTGCCCGGCTGCGCACGGCGTTGCTGAGCTTCTCAG
>NW_024117402.1:0-14893 GCF_003073215.2 Triticum urartu | reverse complement strand
GTACTACTTTCCAATAAGGGAGCAGGTACAGTTACCTCGTCAAGTTCTACTTTCCTCCCACTCACTTCTTTCGAGAGAAACTCCTTCTCTAGAAAGGATCCAAATTTAGCAACAAAAGTCTTGCCTTCAGATCTGTGATAGAAGGTGTACCCAACAGTTTCCTTTGGGTATCCTATGAAGACACATTTCTCTGATTTGGGTTTGAGCTTATCAGGTTGAGGGATTTTCACATAAGCATCACAGCCCCAAACTTTAAGAAACGACAACTTTCGTTTCTTGCCAAACCATAGTTCATAAGGCGTCGTCTCAATGGATTTTGATGGTGCCCTATTTAACATGAATGCAGCCGTCTCTAAAGCATAACCCCAAAAACATAGCGGTAAATCAGTTAGTCTGGACCTAAGCCTGAGACTGAGTGCTTCTACTTCAAACAAACTGGTCACTGGAAGCGGAACTATCGAGATTCAACAAAAATAGACCACTCTTCCAGTGACCGCATAACAACATATGTTGTTCCCTTTGTCATCGGTATGTTACTTGCCCGAGATTCGATCGTCAGTATCTCAATTCCTAGTTCAATCTCGTTACCGGCAAGTCTCTTTACTCATTTCGTAATACATCATCCCGCAGCTAACTCATTAGTTGCAATGCTTGCAAGGCTTATAGTGATGTGCATTACCGAGTGGGCCCAGAGATACCACGACTCTACCGCCCGGCCAATCCTATTCCACTGAATCCCCTCCCTTTTTCATGGGAGTGACAAATCGTAATCTCGAAATACGCCAACCCAACAAGTACCTTCGGAGACACCTGTAGAGCACCTTTATAATCACCGAGTTACGTTGTGACGTTTCGTAGCACACAAAGTGTTCCTCCGGTAAACGGGAGTTGCATAATCTCATAGTCATAGGAACATGCATAAGTCATGAAGAAAGCAATAGCAAAATACTAAACGATCGAGTGCTAAGCTAACGGAATGGGTCAAGTCAATCACATCATTCTCCTAATGATGTGATCTCGTTAATCAAATGACAACTCATGTCAATGGCTAGGAAACATAACCATCTTTGATCAACGAGCTAGTCAAGGAGAGGCATACTAGTGACACTCTGTTTGTCTATGTATTCACACAAGTATTATGTTTCCAGTTAATACAATTCTAGCATGAATAATAAACATTTATCATGATATAAGGAAATAAATAATAACTTTATTATTGCCTCTAGGGCATATTTCCTTCAAGACATTATTCATGTTTATTATGTTAGGGGCATAAGGGTGAGGCCTTTAGGCATATTAAATGGGCAAGGGCGTGTGGGGGTTATTTCCCCCATTACAACGCACGAGCCTGTTTCCTAGTCCTTGTCTCAAACAAAATGATGCTAGCGCCAGCCACCAGCGCTCATCCTTGTCTAAAAAAATGAGGTTGTTTGTGTGGGATGTGATGAGCTCATCCTAAATCTCCACATGACACATGAGCTCATCCTTGTATAAAAATAACAAAAACTCATCCGGCATTTGCTACTGTCGTACTAGGATTTGCATGTCTTTGGCATAGCCTACTTGTTGTTGCCACATGCCTCTATCTCTCGCATGGACGGAGGTAGAAGATGAACTGAAAGAGATAACAGAGAGTTTTGCCGGTGACGAACGCCGCCATGGGCGCACCAACGCCCTAATCTTTTTTCTTTCAGCTGGCTCAGCTTATACGTACACAGGGAGGGGCTATATAGCACACACACGCCACACACCGCTCCTGCCTGCTCACACACGACGTGCTCCCACGATCCGCATGCAACGCTTGCACCAACGACACGCTCCTACGCGCCTGGGGCGGTTGGACTCCGCATGCAGCATCGACGACGCGCTCACCGCGGCCACTTGCAACAGATCGCTAACCGCCTAGCTAGCTAGCTCACGTGGCTTACCACTACGCCAAACACACATGCATGCACACGCTACGCACGCCATGACACACTCGTGGTTTATTTCCTAACACTACTTTGATGCTCGACAAGAACAAGAAAGCAACATGCGCCTTGCTTTTTATTCCTTCAGACATCAATACTTGATCAGGGGCAAGTCGTACGTTTTAGAGTTTTAACTGGACAAGTGTAAGTCGTACGCGTATATATGACTAGGACCAAATGATGTCTGCAATCTAATGATCTAATCTACGTACACAGTTCTTGCAAAAACAATCTAACCTACATACATGCACCAAATCATGCGACCCCAAAATTATTTGTTTTTCAAAAGTTCACGTCAACTTTGGTTATTTTGGTTATTACCAAAACCGAACCGAAATTTAATGGTTATTACCAAAACCGAACCGAAATTTAATGGTTATTACCGAAACTGAACCGTATCTACGTATAAAACCATATAAACCAAAGTATAAAAACCGTATAAACCGAACCGAAAAAACCGAATGCACACCTTAAACACTGAGGCCAATATTCATGTGTGTGCTGATGTGTCTTTGTTTTCTTCTTACCAGGCTGCATGCTTCTGTTCATGGTGTTGGCATGGTAGATCTAAAGTTTACTTCGGGAAAGATCGTGCAATTAAAGAATGTGCATCATGTCCCTGCCATCAACAAGAATCTCGTTAGTGGCTCCCTTCTATGTAAAGAAGAGTTTAAGTTAGTATTTGAGTCCAACAAAGTAGTCGTATCTCGGTATGGACTATTTATTGGAAAATGATATGATTGTGGTCTGTTCCGCCTTTCCCTGGAGGATTTATGTAATAAAGTCGTGAACCAAATTCATTCTAATGTGAACGAATCTGAGGTTTGGCATTCACGTCTTTGTCAGATAAATTTCAGTTATATGACGCGGCTGGCTAAGATGGATCTAATTCCGAGTTTCACTTTAGCCAAAGGCTTTATGTGTCATGAGTGTGTGCAAGCAAAACAACCTCGTAAGCCTCACAAGCCTGTGAAGGAGAGACACCTGTCATCACTAGAGCTCATACATCCAGATCTCTGTGAGATGAATGGTGTGTTGACTAAAGGTGGAAAGAAATACTTCATGACTTTAATTGATGATTCCACTAGATTCCGTCATGTGTATTTGTTAAATACAAAGGACGAGGGGACCCTACCATGAAAACTGTAACTTCCTATGAAAAACCACAAATAGGTTAACAAGTTGTAAACCTTTCCAGAACACAGCAAGCAAATAATTCATGTCTCGTATGAAGAACACTAACAATGAAGCATAAATCAAGAGAAGAGAACCTACTGAATTTTCGAATTGCGGTGGCCGTTTTGTTTGTCCATTCAATGCGGTGGACAGGGAGGCCCCGTAGGTGGCCGGACCATTTCTCCAGAGCAGTAGTATGGGAAGCACGTAAATCACAGCCAGGGGACTTCGCAATCTCTGCAAGCTCGTCTGGGAAAAACAGCATCTCCCTGGGCCTCCAGGTGACCACCAACCGACTGAACTGCTTCCCCATGCCCCTTAAGGTTAGAAAAAAGTCACGATGGGCATGGTCCCAAGGGATTGACAACTCGCCAGTTAAGACACTAGCCGCTGTTCTGGAATCAGTCCATAATGGAGTTTGCTGATCTTGAGTTCTTCAGCCTTGTAAAGAAGCGCTAACGCAGCATGAATTTCAGCTTCATTTGATGAAGAGAACTTGAGGTCTGAGAAAACTTCTGAGTAAATGATCTTATCGTCCTTCCAAATGATGTAAGACAAGCTTGCAATTCCCGTCTTATTATCGTACGAAGCATCACATTCCCCTTTGTATAATGGTTCGTTGGTCCCGTCATACGACTGCTTCAGTCCGTGGTCATACATTAATGGTTCAATAGTGGAAAAGGAAGAGTCCCAATCTTCAATAATGTAACCCTTCCTGCTAACAAGAAGGTCCAGAAAAGTCTCAAATTCGCCATCCTTACAAGTATCTTCATAGGATGCGATGTCAAAGCTACTCAAATAGCAAGGATTGTGACCAAGGATGCTGAAGGTTTGACATTGCAGAAATATCATCCATGGAACGTTTATTCCACACGGGGTAATCAAACATCGGTTAACCAGTAATGGTCTGATAAAGTTCTTGTATCTGGCCTTAAAACTGAGCACTTTAGTAGCTGTTTGACTGGTATCGGCTAATACTCTCTCCCTCAAAGTTGTACTATTACCACGCTGAAAATGGCTGTCCTCACCAATATATCGTTCACCTGCATCACATTGCACAAGTTAGGTAGCCAAATGTAGCATTGCACTGAGAAAACTTAAGCTTAATTAATTTCAATGTGTGTAACAAGTGTAGAAATGAAACGAATGAACAGAGATGAAAACATTATTCTTAGGAAGTTTTCTCAAAATAAAACTTGAACATATATGGCAAGCGATCATAGCTTGTTCAAAATTTGCAGAACATTAGCATAAGGGCTAGAAAAACCATGTGAAAGAAGAGACTCTGAATGCGAGAACCGATGAGAAACTTCTTACCATAATCTTAATATGCAGATGATAACCAAAAAGAATAAATAGAGAACACATCCATACAAAACAACAATTGTGTGTTCAAGTAAATGAAATGAGAGGGGGCACATAATACCGTGTCATGGGAACTTAAAATGCATACATACAGGTAAAAAGTACCAAAATGCTCACACATACAACAGGTTGGCATCGCTATATGCAGAGAATACAGCTGACAATTGACAGTCAAAAATTGTGAATCAACAGAATAAACACATACCAGAAAGCAGGTGTATTTAACAAAAGGGATGGCAAGTTACCTGAATTTGTGACTGACTGGTCTCCAGCCAAGGTACAAAATCGGTGGTGTTTCATCTGTGACCCCAGTGTAGCAGAGGAACCTGCAACAAGCAAAGCAATTAAAAGGGGCAGTGGATAGCCATGTCTGCATTAAGAAAAATCAATGTTATATTTAATGAGAACAATTGCAACAGATCCAAAAAAGAAGAGCCTGCCAGGGTACCAAATGTATGTGGTGGCAACAGGATTGCCACCTGCAAAAGGTTGACCAACTTAAAAAGGGCACAGATAGACTAACATTCTACCATTGATGACTAACTATAACTAGTACAGCTAATGATAGAATGTATCAGTTGGGCAGACTGAGCTTTGTACTATGCAGAAAACGGGAGGGCTAACATTCTACCATTGATGATTACAAAAATGCACAAAACAGGAACGTTTCGTTAATATACCAGCATTCTTCAGCAAAGTGAGTGCAGTTCTTTTACACCGACTTGGTACGCTAGGGACCACAGTGGGCCAGACTGGTGCAACAAATGTAGTGCCCAAGGATGGACTTCTCAGCACCGGTAAACTGCTTGGTGATTTACCTGCATTTGTCAAGATGCATTTGTCAAGATGCCTACTAGTTGGATAGTTGGGATCACCCAAGTATGAAAGATAAGTACTTCAGACCATAGATCATAGAAGCATATTAGTTTGTCACTTTACCTTTAGTTGACACAACCGTTGGTATACCACAACATGTTGCAGGACTTGCCAACGCCAATGTGTCAATAGCATTTTGTGTGACTGGTGCTGAAGATAAACCTGTAACGAGTCATGAAATTAAAAGTTGCACCAGATAGCAGGCATTTAGATGCCTTAAAAAGAAGCGACGCGGCATAATCTGATCTAATATACACATGAGACATGTACTGATCGAACCCCATAGTTTGCTAATTTAACTTCTAAGTATTTGACACACAGCACCCACGAATTTTGCAAAGCCAGCAACCCACGAATTTTGCAAAGCCAATCTAAACCTTTTCTAGACCAGCTCTACAGAAGGTGAACTTAGGACAAGGCCTTAACATGATGTTTTCTCTGTTTTTTCAAATGAACTGAACTGTAACCAACCACAAAGTGTTGCCATTTATACAGAACGCTGGCAAATAACTGAATCAGCTATGTCAAAACACTTCTCTTGGGATATATGGTGCCAGATACCTAATCAACCATGCCAAAAAAAAGGATTCCTTGGAATGCATTGGTGCAAGATACTGAATCATGCAAAAAGGCTTTCTTTAGGAAAGATTTGTGCAAGACCTGGTGATTTTCACCAACATAAAACATGGTTTTGTGTGGCTTGAGACAAATTACCTCGAAGAAGAGCCAAGTTTCGAGCCGGACCTTGGGTAAGGTTGGGCTCTGGGGGGATGGTACCACCATCAGCCTGCTCCCTGTGGAGCCTCCCCTGCTGGCTCCCTAACCAGGCGAGATGCGCCCTTCTTCTCACACCACCCATCCAAGCTCTGGATGGCTTCATGGCCCCTCTCATGCGGCCTCCTCCCAATCTGGAAGGAAGCTCTCTGCTGCCGCCGCGTTCCCAATTTTGGCCAGAAACCCTCACCCCGCCATCGCCTTACAAAATCTGACCAGGGTTTCGGGGAGAAAGAGGCTCGATATGGTGGTGCGCTCGGCTTTACTGGACTAAATCAGGCCGTTGGGTTGGAATTGGGCCGGCCCCAATCGTTGTTGTTGGGTTTGGTTTTCTTGGCTACAGGTAGCCCATGGAATGTTATCGTGGGCCAAACCAGGGAGTGAGTCATAAAAATGGCCAAGTCCGAAAATTACAAAATGAACATAGTCAGCATGAAGTTAAGCTTATTATTCAAATGACTTTGTCGCACAAGAATCTAATAAGTATAAATCACATAATATCAATCACATATTATCTGAATTCATCCCCTGTTTAGTTTTGAAATCCCATTATCACTGACCAATTGACGGTGTTTACGTATCATCTTCTGAGTAGTAAGGACCGACGCATCATTGTAACTTCTTATAGACTAAAATTCCACAATCATGATGGAATAAACGACATTTCAATCATAAGCATGTAAAAGTTGCATGACCCATCGTATTCAAGCAAAGCAAAAGAGTAACTGTAAGGACACCTTTGTTCAACTTCCACGTGCACTTCCCCCTTGAAGATAGTATCAAAGATATGAAATCTGCGTCATTGCTCAAGTGAAATTTGTAAATATACTTCATCACAAAGTAGCAAAGCCAAGTATGAACTAGTAACGCATAGGAGCACATGAACGGAACTAAGAAAAAAATGGAGGACCAAATGACAAGAATTAAGTCTAAGCAGTTGCCAAATAAAGACCCCTACTAATTTCTATTAAACAATGTGGTACTACTTAAGAGGATTTCATCAAGTGTTCTCGGTGCCCACTAGCTCCCCATTGCCTTCAGCATATCCAAGAAAAATTGGTTCAAGTTAAAAACTCTAAAAAAATCATATATATAAGTGCTAGTTTTTTTTGGGAAAAAACATGCAAATAATGACATCAACTTGACAAAAATTCAGGAGCCGTGCAAATATAGTTTTGACAAAGTTTTCATATTATATTTTAGCCGGCTGTCATTAGAGCATCTACAAATGGAGCCCCCGTACCACCCTAAACGTCCGGGCGGCCAGTGGCGAAGCTATGTGTAATCACTGTTCATCGTGAAGAAAAAATTCACAAAAAATACCGTTGACCCCACAGATTATTTTAGCTCGCACCACCGCTGCGGGCGGCCTGCCCGGTCACTGCCAGAACAGGAAAAGGGCACCCAACCGGACCCGGCAAACCCAGCCCAAATGCTCGGTATGACTGGCACCCGGACACATCCGTCGACATTTGGAGGGTTCAAATTGGTGTGTGTTGTTGTAGATGCTCTTACTCACCGAATACTCATCTGGTTGGTAAGGAAGTTCGTCCCAATGGAGCTTTGCAAGTGCCACATGAATGTTCACCAGATCTCACTTGTTGCACCGTGAATGTAATCTACATGCCAAATGGAGATCAAGGAGTCAAAACAAAGTTATTCACTACACTGACCTTCCTCTGGTCACAAATATAAGCAGTTTATGACATATATATACAATTACAAGTGGACAAAATACATATTATGAAACTACTTTTCATGATGAGTCAGCTAGAAATTAAACCTTGTACTGCAAAACTATTGACAGTCAAAGTTGAGAGATTTGACTTGGGATAAACCTTAAACTAATTTATGTTTGTGATGAGAGATGCTTTGAACATGATGAAAGTGCTAGCATCCTATGTAAGCCCGGATTATAGTCCCCGAAAAAAGAAATGTTTTCTTACAATAGGTCTATGGGTGCAAGTAACGTTACTACTACATGCCGGCCAGGAGTAGAATTGTCCTGGTACACAAGCTTATTTTATTTGGTTAAATAAAACATATTAGAATTTACTTTGGCACACATAGGGACAAGAAAAAAACTGTCAAGCAATTCAGTCTATGTCCAGATATTATTCATCGGTCATCACTCAATCTGCGTTTGCAGACTTGAAAGGTACAATAGTACAATTTAGAGCCTTGCGTTGGCAAATCCCACCGTGACAAAAAAAGTACTTAAACGCTACAATTAGTATCACCCTTCAAAATCATTTGCAAAAGGAACAAGATAGAAAAAATATATAAAGCATAAGCCGTCTCCATTGAAAATTGGTCCAAAAATCAAAAACGACTGATTCGTCCTCCTCCCTTTTCCACTGAAAAATAAATACAAGTAATCCTTCTGTACAGTATCGTTTCTTTTTCTAATGATGAAAGGAACCATCCACCATTATCAAAATCTATACGAGAATTTTAAGAAGAAGAAAAATGGCCCCGATGTTTCCTTGGGTTAAGAAAAAAAGAAAACAGATGGGTTGCATCTCACACTTTAACAAGCATCTGACACATCCAGTAATATCCTGCCTCCGTTGGTAACAGGCTAGGGAGGGCGTAGGGCGTGCAGATCCGTGACCGCGTACGGATGCATCGCTCCTGGGGTGGGGATGGGATGGGAATATCCGAGAAAAATTGGTTCAAGTTAAAAACTCTAAACAAATCGTATATATAAGTGCTAGTTTTTTTTGGAAAAAATGCAAATAATGACATCAACTTGACAAAAATTCAAGAGCCGTGCAAATATAGTTTTGACAAAGTTTTCATATTATATTTTAGCCGGCTGTCATTAGAGCATCTACAAATGGAGCCCCCGTACCACCCTAAATGTCCGGGCGGCCTGCCCGGTCACTGCCAGAACAGGAAAATGGCACCCAACCGGACCCGGCAAACCCAGCCCAAATGCTCGGTATGACTGGCACCCGGACACATCCGCCGACATTTGGGGGGCTCAAATTGGTGTGTGTGGTTGTAGATGCTCTTACTCACCGAATACTCATCTGGTTGGTAAGGAAGTTCGTCCCAATGGAGCTTTGCAAGTGCCACATGAATGTTCACCAGATCTCACTTGTTGCACCGTGAATGTAATCTACATGCCAAATGGAGATCAAGGAGTCAAAACAAAGTTATTCACTACACTGACCTTCCTCTGGTCACAAATATAAGCAGTTTATGACATATATATACAATTACAAGTAGACAAAATACATATTATGAAACTACTTTTCATGATCGATGAATCGGGTAGAAATTAAACCTTGTACTACAAAACTATTGACAGTCAAAGTTGAGAGATTTGACTTGGGATAAACCTTAAACTAATTTATGTTTGTGATGAGAGATGCTTTGAACATGATGAAAGTGCTAGCATCCTATGTAAGCCCGGATTATAGTCCCCGAAAAAAGAAATGTTTTCTTACAATAGGTCTATGGGTGCAAGTAACGTTACTACTACATGCCGGCCAGGAGTAGAATTGTCCTGGTACACAAGCTTATTTTATTTGGTTAAATAAAACATATTAGAATTTACTTTGGCACACATAGGGACAAGAAACAAACTGTCAAGCAATCCAGTCTATGTCCAGATATTATTCATCGGTCATCACTCAATCTGCGTTTGCAGACTTGAAAGGTACAATAGTACAATTTAGAGCCTTGCGTTGGCAAATCCCACCGTGACAAAAAAAGTACTTAAACGCTACAATTAGTATCACCCTTCAAAATCATTTGCAAAAGGAACAAGATAGAAAAAATATATAAAGCATAAGCCGTCTCCATTGAAAATTGGTCCAAAAATCAAAAACGACTGATTCGTCCTCCTCCCTTTTCCACTGAAAAATAAATACAAGTAATCCTTCTGTACAGTATCGTTTCTTTTTCTAATGATGAAAGGAACCATCCACCATTATCAAAATCTATACGAGAATTTTAAGAAGAAGAAAAATGGCCCCGATGTTTCCTTGGGTTAAGAAAAAAAGAAAACAGATGGGTTGCATCTCACACTTTAACAAGCATCTGACACATCCAGTAATATCCTGCCTCCGTTGGTAACAGGCTAGGGAGGGCGTAGGGCGTGCAGATCCGTGACCGCGTACGGATGCATCGCTCCTGGGGTGGGGATGGGATGGGATGCATCGCATCAACCAGCAGTCCCTGCAGGATGCAGGATGAGGGGGAAATCAAATACCCAAAGGGGGAAAAGGCAGGGCCAAGAAATCAGTAAAAAAATGCATACCGGATGACGCAGGCAGGCGACGTAAGATTGGGTCTCCGTACTCTCTCTTTTCACAGAGAGGGGGGGCGCAGAGAGAGACCTCCCCTTGCGCCTCTCTGATGCAAATCTCCAACTCCATGACCAGATTCCTTTCCTACCTGCGCACGCAACGCAGCAGGAGAGAGACGGAGCAGCTGGCGCCGCATGAAAAGTGGAGAGATCTATTTCCAGCCGCCGCAGGAGATAGATAGAAGAAGGGGATGAGGGGTGCGGCTGGGCTATTTGTGCAACCCTAGGACGTCAAATCCCGATCCTACCTCTACCCCGGATGAAATACCTCTCGTGCTCTCGCTGCGCGCGAATTTCCTTTTATACCCCAACTTCGGCTCAGTCTCTTTTCGTTTTTTATTAGGGTACTACCGTACCAGCCAGTGATTATGTTTTTTTTCTCTATTTCATTTATCAGCCAGTGATTAATTCTGGGAAAAAGGAGTACTGATTGTTGTTCTTGGGGATGATGGCTACTCGCGTGTTTCTTTTCTTTATAGCTGGAAACCTCCCAAAGTTACCACCAAACCGATACAACCCGGTGGCATTTGGATTCAAGTTTTACAACTTACTAATGCAAACCTTTCCTAGCTAAATGTGCTACGCCCATTAGCAAAAGGTTGCACCCATTCTACACAAATATTATCCCGAGTTTCAGCAGGGTCTTGGTTTCATGCACAAGATGCCCATATGCTCTCCCACGCGATCGCGATCGAGGATAGCGGTTCCGGTACCTAAACCGCTGGCTCCCCTCCTTCCGTCCGTCGCTCTGGCGGCGACTGGGCGGGGGAGCCCTGGGTTCTTCTCTCCAGTGTCCAAGTATAGGACTAGTTTGTCTGGTGACGCTTGGTCGGTCCCAAGGTCATCATCGCGAATAAAAGTTTTCGGGCTATCGCCTCAACAGCGTTTGACGACAGTGTCAAGGAGCCGCGGATTTGTGTCCAGACGAGACATTCAAGACGGCAGTGAAGGTCTTGCCAGGGGTCTTGTTTCTTCGGCTCTCTCCACGTCGCGTCGGCGGTTCCTTCATCGTTATCGCAGAGCCGAAAGTGTTTGTGTTGGAGGTGGCTGGCGTTGCGGTGCCGATCTCATCCGAGCGATGGTGCACCAAGAGTTTCTTCGGCGGCAGAAGATGGTTGACGATTCTGGAGTCTCTCGACCGCAGCGTCGTTCGAGACCTTCAGGGTCGCGATCCAAGAGGGGTGGAGATTTGTTCCGGCCGGCAATCCATAGCGACAAGTGCGACGCCATTCGCGGTGGAGCCTGATCAGAGGCTCATAACGCAGCTTTGCTGCTGTGGCTTTCTCATGGATCTTGGCTTAGTGGACTGGAGACCGTTTCTTCTCCTCTCTGATGACGGCGGTGGTCGAAGTTTTTGGTCAATGTGTTGGTGGTTGCAGGAATGAAGAAGAATCTTTCTGCAAATTTCTTTCGTTCGAAGTATTTCCTGTACTTTCTCTTGGTGTGCTATCCCTTTGGATTTCTCCCGAGAGATGCTACATTTACTATAATTTACTGATATAATTAATAATCCCTCCGTTCCAAAATAGATGACCCAACTTTGTACTAACTTTAGTACAAAGTTGGGTCATCTATTTTAGAACGGAGAGAGTATCAGTGTGGCACTTTTCCTAAAAAAGATGCTCATATGCCGAAAGATCCCTCGCCTAATCGTTCATTTTTTTGTTTACAGTTCATGCGCTCGTATGGACTGCCAACGGCGTCCCCTGATCGAATCGAACGGACTTTATAAAGGGTCCCATGCAAGGAGCTATAGAACATCGCCGAGACCTCCATCTTCGTCATCCACAGCAACACGCCGCCGCCATTTTCCATCTCCATCTCCACCTCCATAGCCAACACCATCCCCATCACGGTAGCACTCATCCAATTAGACATACTTTTTAACCGTGTATCACATCTGTCATCTATTGTAAGACATATTATTAATCAATTAATCTTCTAATGTGTTCTTCAATGCTTTCTCCTTGTGATCTGATCATCATGTGTGACTAGTTCGGTAAGGTAATGGGTTGAGGCATAGCCATACAACCATATGTATTTGTTGGAGAGATTGATGGAAGTACTTTGAGTTATCGTCACGTATGTTTAACATAAAATTACTTTGTAGTTGTTTTTTGTCTCATATGCGTTCTTCGTCTCGCAGGTATGCAGGATCATGGAGAGCGAGCCACGGAGAGGCTAAGGGCAGAGAGACTGTGAAGTGTTACCTGAACACCAGTGACATAAGATTTAGTAGGGTGACATGATCCTATCCTTCGGATGCAAGAGGTGTAGTGATTAAACGCCCAATGCTCTTGTCTGATTTTATCTTAATTACCGAGGAAACCCTGCACGACAGATAGGGCCTTTCGGTTGGACAACTAACTATTGATGCGGGACCTGCTCTAGTTAAGACGTAATTTGGACACCCCCCCTCCACACACACACACACACTTTGATACGTTGCAAGCACATCTCGATGGATGACTTCGAGGGCACAAATTAATATCATAATGACCCCATTCGTAGATATATTGTTGTAAGTCCTCGTACTCATGCCTATTTTTATTATAAGTGTTTTTAGTTTCAACTTGATTCCGATCCAGTCAAAAGATGGAATTAATACTCTTGCAAAAGCTTGGTAGAAACCCTTGCCTTTAAAGCTGTCTTCCTCTCATTGGTTCGATAATTCGGGGTCACCTCTCGAGAAAAAGGCAAGAATCATTTCTGCTCCTTTACTGGATCAGTGAAAGGACTTATCAAGAAGGCACATGGTACGAACAAGCCCGATCGTATCATAGTTCGTACCACACACCATCAACTCCAGAAGGTCCACCTGATCAACCTTTATAAAGGGGTCGACGCCAGAATCTCAACAGGGAGAGCACCATTGGGGAAACGATGGACCAAACCCAATCTTCCAACCCTAGCTACCGCCATTTACCATCTCATCCCCATAACCATCACCACCATCATCACCTCAACCATCCTCTCTAAGTTAGTCATATTTGTAACCATTGTATTACATCTAGCAACTATTGTAAGACATATTATCAATCAATCATTAATCATTATTTGTCTTCAATGAGTCCATCTTTCGATCCGATTATCATGTGTGAGTAATTCGGTAGGGTGATGCGGCTGAACTATGTCGGTATTTCCCCAAAGAGGAAGGGATGATGCAACACAGTTATGGTAGGTATTTCCCTCAGTGATGAGACCAAGGTTATCGAACCAGTAGGAGAACCACACAACACTACGTGAACGGCACCTGCACACAAAGAACAAATATTTGCAACCTGACATAAAAGAGGGGTTGTTAATCCCTCATGGGTAAAAGGTAGGTAAAAATTGTAGTAGATTGGATAAAATAGATCTCGCGGGAACGCGAGATAAAATAAATAAATAAAAATTGCAGCAAGGTATTTTTGGGTTTTTGGATTAATAGATCTGAAAATAAAAGTAAATAAAAATAGATCTCAAAGGCAAATATGATAAAGAAGAGACCTAGGGGTCGTAGATTTCACTAGTGTCTTCTCTCGAGAAAAATAGCATACGGTGGGTAACAAATTACTGTTGGATAATTGATAGAATTTTAAATAATCATGACGATATCCAGGCAATGATCATTATATAGGCATTACGTCCAAGATTAGTAGACCGACTCCCCACATCGACCGCTATCCAGCATGCATCTAGTGTAGTAAGTTAATGGAGAAACGGAGTAATGCAATAAGAACGATGACACTGTATACAAGATCTACTCATATAGGAATAGACCTCATCTTGTTATCTTTAATAGCAACGATACATACGTATCGTTTCCCCTTCTGTCACTGGGATCAAGCACCGTAAGATCGAACCCATCACGGTTCACTGATACGTCTCCAACGTATCTATAATTTTTTTTGTTCCATGCTATTATATTATGTGTTTTGGATGTTTATGGGCTTTATTATCCACTTTTATATTACTTTTGGGACTAACCTATTGACCCAGAGCCCAGTGCCAGTTCCTGTTTTTCCCTTGTTTCAGTGTTTCAAAGAAAAGGAATATCAAACGGAGTCGAAACGGAATGAAACCAACTGGAGAAGTTATTTTTGGAAGGAAAGCTACCGGATAAACTTGGAGTGCACGTCAGGAAAGAAACGAGGGAGCCACGAGGTAGGGGGCGCGCCCTCCACCCTCGTGGGCCCCTCGTGGCTCCCCTGACGTACTTCTTCCTCCTATATATACCCATATACCCTAAAACGATCGGGGAACAGAATAGATCGGGAGTTCCGCCGCCGCAAGCCTCTGTAGCCACCAAAAAGCAATCGGGATCCCTGTTTCGGCACCCTGCCGGAGGGGGGAACCCTCACCGGGGGCCATCTTCATCATCCCGGCGATCTCCATGACGAGGAGGGAGTAGTTCACCCTCGGGGCTGAGGGT
>NW_024117401.1:0-5300 GCF_003073215.2 Triticum urartu | reverse complement strand
CCCGCCAGACCGGCGCCGCCGCCGCCGAGCTCGGCCTCGGAATCAACAAGGGTGAGCGGCCGTGTTTCGGGATTTGGGCGCTTCACCAGAGCTGTTCGCTGTTTGTTTATTTATTTATTTGGTTGGGGGAGGTTGCGTTCCGATTCGTGGGAAAAAGTTTCTGTCCTCTGGGGGGATTCCGCGCGAGATCTGAGTCTGTTTTCCCGATTTTGGGGACGAAGGTCCTCGTCGCGTCGATCTGGTCTGGAATTTGGTGGCTGGTGGAGTGAATTGAGAAATCCAGCTCTCTGATCTGAGGCTTTGATTGGGTTTCAGGTGAGGCCGAGGCTCACAGGGCGGCGGACACGAAGAGCACTTTGCCCGGGGCGGAGGGCGAGGAGGCCGGCAGGAAGAAGGAGACCATGGAGCTCTTCCCGCAGAGCGCCGGCCTGCAGGACGCCGCCGCCCCTGATGCTACCAGGTATTTGACCGTGCCACTTTTCTCTGCTCCATTTTTAGCCTTACGCTAGTGCAAGTCAGAATCCATACATACAGATAAAAGTCAGATGGCGAGTGGAGAAACCTTTCTATCTGTTCGGTTTATCTGAACCGTACTGGATTATGCAAGGCCTGAAATCTAGCTGAGAGTGATTGTAATTAACCGATTTTAATATTTGCAACCAACTGCTCCCTGGGTTGAGATGATTTCTTCTTGGGATGGAGCAATCAACCATCCATGCTCCGAGTTATAATAGTACTAGGTTTGCTCATGCTCCAAAGCGTAGCTATTCGACCTTAAACCGTATCCTTATTGATACAAAGCGACTGATCGAGCTGAGTTTGTTTGTACATGAATAAAAAATACGGTTTCCCAGAGAACATTTCCCCTTGCTGGTGAAAATTGGTTAGGCAGCTAGTGCAAAACTGAAGAGTAGTCTGCAAGTGTACTTAATTGCTGTGTGCACATAAATTTCAGGGAGGAAGACAAGAGCCAGCTGACCATCTTCTATGGTGGGAAGGTGCTCGTGTTCAACGATTTCCCAGCCGACAAGGCAAAGGGCCTGATGCAGTTGGCTGGCAAGGGCAGCCCTGTTGTTCAGAACGTCTCTGCGACCACAACTGCTGCAGACACCGCCAAGGTCCAGACGGCCGTGCTGGCCCCGGCAAGTAGTTTGCCTAGTGATCCGGTTAATGCTCACAAGTCTGCTCGTCCGAATGCTTCTGGTAATTACCCAGTGATTTGTTGTACATATCCATTGCGTTGTTTGACATGTACGTTGCTTGTTCTTATTGTGTTGATTATTGACAAAATCTTTTCTGTCTTGTAGATCTGCCAATTGCTAGAAAGGCGTCACTTCACCGATTCCTTGAGAAGAGAAAGGATCGGTAAGTTGCTTTTGCTGTCATGAACTCATGATCTCATGATCATCTTTTCTCACCACCACAGTTTATGGATCTAACTTGTGCTTTTGTTTTCGTATAGTCTGCATGCAAAGGCACCATATCAAGCTTCTCCTTCTGATGCAACACCAGTCAAGAAGGAGTTTGAGAACCAGCCATGGCTTGGACTGGGGCCGAATGCCGCCCTGAAGCCAAACCAATAAGGCGGCATGACAGAAGCCTTATGCCCTTACCAGAAATATGTGAAATGTGCTTTGTCCTTAGAGTATCAACAAGTCATGAATATTTTATCCCATATCATGTTCTAGCGTTTTGTTTTAGGTTATGGTTCTATGTTATTCGCCTCCATAGTTCCGATGTAAAGAGAAGTAGCAAATGATGATGACCGGTGCCCGAAGCCCGAGAGAAGTTTTGGCATGTTAACACATGGTGATATTGAGTTGGCCATGCTAAGGAAAAAAAGTTAGTGCAAAGAAACATAGCTGTATCCTATATGTGAACTCTGATCATTCCGTATTGTCATTGAGTTCTGTCCTTGATTTGTAAAAGCAAGTGATTGTAATGGATTCATATTATGTTTGTATTCCCGTGGCTGTATGTTTACATGATTCGGTTCTCAGATCTGTATGAGTTCTTATTCTGTTTGTTCATGGGAGGGAGTTTTGTCGAGGCGATGGATAATGATTTTCCATGGACAGGCTAATATAACTAAGGAAACAAATTCCGCCTGTAGTCAACAAGTGATATGGCATCTAATTCTCTACAAACACAAGCAATGATCTATTTTGGTCTATTGTAAAGTTGCTTTCATCTATAGTTGTGTAACCAATCATGCAAATACAGAGCAGCACGGGAGGGTCAGGCAGATCCAGGGTAGGTTGGATGGCGTTGTCCAGCTGAGGATAGGGTGTGAGAGGAAGACGGATGCACAAGGCAAGACTTGTCACCCCCTTCCTGCCTAATTCTTTAACCAAAAGGCAGGAGCACATGTGAGAATTGGGGAGGTGATAGGGTCCTGGTTGACAGCTAAAGCAAAGCAAGGAAAGATGCGTGACAAAACCACAGGAAGTTGTTTGGAAGTTGCAAGGGGTGGGGCCCACGTCGGCGCAACTTGCTTGCCTTTCTCCTTTAACTTGTCTGTATTTTATGTTTGTGTGCTTGCTAATATAAGACCGCGGCGCAGAGGGATGCTGGTGATGACGATGATGCGGTGCACATCCTCGCAGCTTCCTGCCTCCCCTTCTTCAACCTTTTGAATTTGCTTTTGTTATGTTATTACTATGTGGGAATATTATGCCTTGGCTTTGTCAAAACCTTGTGCTGGTTAGTCTTGTGGCATGTCTCCTGATAGCACTGTTTGGAAGAATGTTGAGCTGGTCAGAGGAAAGCTCAGTCGGCATGGAAAAATGAGAGAAGAAAGCTCAGGAAGCATTTTTGGGTGAAAAAACAACAATATTTTCTTGACCGGAAACAGCAAGAGAGCATTCTACCTGTTGCATATAATAAACTATAAACAGAAGAGTGAACCGTAAGGTCCATGCACTTAGCTTGTGGACTACTTGTTTTGGCCGCTAAATGCGTGCGTGGAATGGCTTTGAGGGCAGACCAAGGGAAAGGCAACCAAAAGGTGGAGCCATGTGCTACCTGATCATGTCCCAGCGCAAGTTGATCAACTAGTCTACTATCTACTACCACTATAAGAGGGCGGAGAACCAATTCATTCTATCCATTAATGCAGCAGATCATAGGGCTCAAAATCATCGCGTGTTTAACGCTAAACAAACGCCGGTCTCCCCGCTGCCCACCTCCACTCGCCCTTAAAAAAAAGAAAAACAAACCGCTCCTGCCTCCTCTAGGACGCTGGGTCGCCGTATTGCCGTATTGGGCAACAGTTCGCCGCTACACCGCACGAGGAGGGCGACGCTTGGGCCGCCGCTGAGCCGGACGAGGTCTCCGTCCGGGTCTGCTGCCAAGCTTGTGGCCGGCCACTTGGCTCGCCGCCCGTCTCACCTTACAGCAAGCACCACTAGGAGTCTGGGACTCCCCATCCAGCTCGCTCTTTGCTACATCTTGCCGCTCCCAATCCAGGTCGCCACATGCCTCTGGACCAGGTATTTAATACTACAGGATTAATGTCTTGCAACTGCACATAGAAATTGATATTGCTCGATCTGGTATTTAAGGAACTCTCACTGATGCGTACAAATATTCAATTGGTAGCTACTAGCTACCTGCAATAGAGGTTGAATCTTGTGCACGAGTTTGGCTTATTGGGTTTCATTTTGTTTTGCTTTGTACAATTCTTCCAATGGAAATGCTGAACATTTGTAGATGGATAGATTTTCACCTAATGTTTTGTTGTAGCATACACATTGAGGCAAGCTAACATCGACAAGCAGAAATCGGACGCCTCAAGTTCACGAAGTTAATGGCAAAAAAGAGAACTTACTAGACTTGATGACTGCACAATGGAATTATCGATTTTTATGTGTGCCATTCAAAAGATGTTGCGGCTTTAACTAAAACATATCTGTAAGCCTTGGAGCTTGAACATTGGCTTATCCCAAGAAGAATCAAGTTTGATTGTACAGTACATGTTGTTTCTCTATGCAGAATTCCAAAGGTACTTCATATACGACTCTTCATGATGCAAAAAATAATAATATTTATGGCTGGACCACTAATTGTATAGTTTGGTTAAAAATCATTTAGTAGACTGTAGCAACTTTGATTTTAGGTGTTGAAGTATCCTGACATTGGAAGCACATTGTAGCAACCTTGTACTAACTTGTTGATAAAAAATGATTACCTTACAAAATTTCAATGAACTTCTCACTGGACATTTTGTCGCATTGGCCTGAATCTGCATGTTGCATCATTTGTTCACAATGAAAACTGTATGTACCTGCATTGGATGGTGTATTTGTAGGAAGGTTATCCTTTCTTCAAGGACTGTAAGTTTCCTGGGAAGTGTTCCTTTTTCTGAAAAACTCTTTGTTTGTCCACTGTAATATTTTGTTTACATAAGGTTTCTCTTTCCTTTTGTGGGCATAATGTCGAGACAATAATATTCAGAAAGTTGTTGTTTTAGGGAAACTGCTAACTCCATATGTCAGACCCATATAATTGTTCAGCATGCATAGTGTTCCTATGTCTATGATGTTTTTGTTTCCTTTTATATCACAGTACTCTTCATTTTGGCCATGCCTTCAAACTGAACCAAAAATGGTTTGTCTGATGACATGTTTCAGGAGATTGTTGATATCAAACAGTAGATATGAGGGTGACCATTTTTTGCAAGTTTTGCCTGAGGAATCTTTTTGCAGTTGATAAGACATGGGCTGGACTTACTTCCGTCTGCAATATTTTTGCTAAAGTGATTCAAGGTATGTTCGATTGCTTACTTAGGATGGTTATACTGAACCTCTTCGGGAACCAAGAAAGACATTATGTATGTACAAATAACATGGGCATAAAGTTCGTTTTTACATTGAAAATCTATATATGCAATTTTCTGTAACAATCGAAAATTCATTCATTCACTTTGTGAGATGTCACACAACACCATGCTCCAAATTGTTGTCTATTTGATCCTTGTGTCAGAATCATAGACTCGTGCATAATTGTGACGCCCCCGATTTGACCGTACACTAATCATGCACGCAAATGTGTATGATCAAGATCAAGGACTCACGGGAAGATATCACAACACAATTCTACAAACAAAATAAGTCATACAAGCATCAAATTACAAGCCAGGGGCCTCGCGGGCTCGAATACAAGAACTCGATCATAGACGAGTCAGCGGAAGCAACAATATCTGAGTACAGACATAAGTTAACAAGTTGCCTTAAGAAGGCTAGCACAAACTGGGATACAGATCGAAAGAGGCGCAGGCCTCCTGCCTGGGATCCTCCTAA
>NW_024117400.1:0-7332 GCF_003073215.2 Triticum urartu | reverse complement strand
GGCGGACGAGCGAGCCATGGCGGAGTGGCGCCAGCGCCACCCGGAGGACGGCGCCAACGAGAACGTCTTCTGGGCAAAGAGGAGGACAAGGCAACGTGCGGAATGGGCGGACAGGCGTCGTCGGAAGGCACTCGCAATATCACAGTGCGATCTGGGAGCGGCATCATTCTTCTCTAGCGACGATGAGTGGTGGCAAGACGCGTGGCTTGATACGTCGGACGACACAAGCGAGGAGGGGGACAACGACTCGGAGTAGTTTCTAGTTGCACCGTAGTTTTTACCTCGGATTAATGTCTTTTTTTACCTATCTATGCTAGATGAACTATCTATGTATCGGTTTTTTTATCTATGTATCGTTTTTTTTATCTATGTCTACAGTTTTTTATTTGTTTTGAGTGTATAGCGCAGTTTTATTTTTTGCAGCGCCTGCCGGAGTGAACGCTTTTTTATTGCGCGGCTATTGAAGATGCTCTTAGGCAAGTTACGTAGGAGTATGTAGATTTTCTGTCACCCATGCCAGAAGATAAAACCTCCATGCCATTATATGGAACAAGGAGATGTGAAAAGAGCATGAAATGCGGAATAAAAAAAGTCAGACGTCCATGTCGCACTCCCAGCCCCACTGAATTTGAGACACTCCTATGTGGCGAGCAAAAGGTGATTAGGACGGTGGCAGGATCAAGTTCACAAGGATATGTACCAGCTGGCCATGTGGAGAACAATCATCTCGTTTCCCACCGGATAGTGCCTCTTTTCCATTGAAAAGACTGCAAACATATCACAAAATCGACACGAGACACACCGAGCACGGCAACAGCAACAGCGTCGCGAAATGGACGAGCACCGGTGTACTCATTGCTCACTGAGCAAACATGAAAACCACATTATCTTATAGCATCATTGTCCACGGATAGGGATAGGCCGGCTAGGCTTAAAGCCTAGGTGCAGGCACTAAGTTCTGTGCCCAATGTGCCATTGACGGTGCCTTTGCCATCTTCAGAGGTTGTTGATGCAGCACAAGCAGGAGAGTGCGAAAAGAAGATGAGCAGCGGTCTACTAAACATCTGCCCTTCTTGTATCCGAATGTGAGGTCGAATCTGATCCTAAATTTAGCACATTTAGCACACAAGTAGTACATTCCCTTATGGTACACTACAAATCCTTTGGGTTATTTTACACATACTACCCTGATTTTTCTTGTCCTTCTGGATGAGAAGTATTACTAGTTTCAGATTCACTCTATCGGTATTCGGTGATCAGTAGGCAATGGTCAATTGTGCGACGGACTAAATGGCTACCAGCAGTGGCAGAGCTTCATGGGGGCCAAAGGGGGCCATTGTCCCCCCTACTCTAGAAAAAATCTTGAGTGTATCCCTAAAAATTTCTAAGAAATCATGCGTTCGCCCCCTCAACAATCTTTATCAAACTCCGCCACTGGTTACCAGGGCATGTAGGTTGAAGAGCCACCAGACTACCCGAGAACACACAAAGAGGTAAGAATCATCAACTCAACAAGCCCTTTTTCTTTTGATAAAAGAATGGTTCTCCCCTTCTGATTTTTATTAAGAAAACCCAACCAGACCGAGTGATGTTACAGAGTTCAAAACGCACACCAACGCAGCAGACCTATCTACTAGGACCTGAAACACCCCTCCATCCTTCACATCAGAGGGTAGAGCAGCCCAGAATAAGGCAGAAATCCCCACTAGAGCAAGTTTTTTATCTTCTTTTCGAAATGTTTTTATCCAGGGCCCTAGGAACTCCTCAATAGATACAGGAGTTTTCCTCAGCCCAAATGCACATTGCAACAAGCTCCAGAATCAACTCAACGAGCCTGAACCAACGGAGCTCTTTTGCTTCCATTAACTAAGCCAGCATGGCAGCGCAGCCGCAGGACGAGACACTGCAGCCACCGCTGGTGGGCTGTTGGGCTCTCACACGACCATGCATTTGGTTAGATAGACTGTGGGACAAGAGAAAATGGAGATTATAATCCAAAAGACAGTGTGACTTTAACTTTCCCCAGCTCGCGACTGCATTCCACACAGTTACCAGCAGTTAAACCTATAGTCTGAAGCAGAGCTAGGAAACGATGACACGCAAGCTAATACAAATAACATCATCGAGATGGAAGGGAAAAACATAACAAACTCAACTATCGTTATTGTACATGCTACTGTAGTAGCTAACAATCAAAAAAAAAATCAATGAAAGTAAGACCCTTGCAACAACTCTATTAGATGTGTCATATGTGGCAGATCGCCATAATAACAGCTAGTATAAAAATCAACACGCAAAAATGCACTCTAGCAGAGTCCGACATATGCACTGTGATTGCCATAATTTATGAAGCTCGCTCCAAAAACGAGACCTCAGTGCCTCAAAATATGGAGGCTGTGGAGGCCAACCACCCTCGTAGTCCTAGACCTTTTGTATTAATACATTAACTGAAAGGTATTTATGCATCCAACATTCGTCAAATCCGGGAAGGAGGTTCATCTATCAAACTCCACCTGCTCAAATCTGCATTCTTGCTTTTAAGAGCCTGGCATGTGCAGGCCAACTTTCTAATAATCGTTCTTACAACCAGCACCGGGATTTGCTGAATCTAGTCGGAAAATACGAAGGAGAACCTGCTCACGCCACCCCCCTAAATCTCACCATTCAAGGTTCATCCAAAGCCGTCAGTAATTAGTATCTCTTTGATTTTCTTCTGTGTATAATTACGACAGTCAACCCGTATATAATTAGTATTTCGCATTCAAGTGGGTTCTGCTCATGTCAGCATTAAATGATGAATCCTGCGCTTATCTGAAATCTCCTGCCAACCCACCACGCATATATAATGCCTCAATCAACCTGTCTTGATTAATAGCCAGATTAATAACGCAGATCATATGCAAATGCTAATTTGTCGCCTCGTTTTTCTCTAATTAAGGATCAGACAACTAATTAATCCAAAAACACTTTCACTTTGGTCTCTAAACCGATTTTTTAAGCCAAAACTATTTAGTCGCTTCAATTTTCTCAAATTAAGGACCATACGACTAATTACATCTGAAATACATGCACTAATTAATAACCTCCTTTTTGCTCTAATTAAGGATCAGACGACTAATATATCCGAAGTACTTCGCTTTTCTTTTTGAGTCGGAACATTTTGAGCCGAAATACTTGCACTGGTTAATCGCCTCATCTTTATCTAATTAAGAATTAGGTGACTAATACATTCGAAATGCTTTTACTTTGCTTTTTGAACCAAAACGTTTTTAGCCCAAACACCTGCACTAATTAATCGTCTCATTTTCGCTATAATTAAGGATCAGGACTAACACATTCGAATCTTTCACTTTGCTTTTGAACTGAAATGTTTTTAGGCCGAAATACTTACACTAATTAATCACCTCGTTTGTTATAGTCGTGTGTTGTGTTTTCTTTCTTTAATTGATCGGCATGCAATGGATTGGTCATTAGTCGAGGATTAACCCCGTAAAACAGGATATTTATTCATCTCACACACACAGTTCACATACAAAAAAGCACGTCAGCGCATTTACAGAAACATTGAAGAACCTGGCCAACTTTCATTACTATGCATGACCGAACTCCTCTTCTAATCTGCACCAGAATGTCACCTCCGCAGAGAGCAAGGCCGTATACAGGGCGTATTAGCCATCAAAGTTTCTTTACTGATTTCATAAATGAAACTCCACTACCTTAATCACACATCTTAAAGACATCCTGCACCGTCAAGATACAAGGGGCGCGCCGCCCGGAGCCAAAAGTGCGCTTCCGAATCTAGTCATCAATCCCAGAATGATACGTCTACTGTTCATGGAATTAAAACAATAGACGTATCAAAAAACAACCAGAAGTAAGAAAACAATGTGCACATTCCTTCGGCTGATTCCACTTCAGTGTTCATAGACCGTTACAATATGCAAAAGCATCTCATCAGTTGTGAGGCATATTATTAACATAGTGCCTTCAAACAAAAACCTAGCGTGTTACGCGCTCAAAATTTCCGAGTTCTCTGCAGACATCTCAGATGTTATTTGAGGGGGTACTCCTCAAACAGGACTTGCTAAACAAACTGTTTACAACAATTACAATTTGCCTCGTCGTCGCAATCATCTCTATTGCTCGGCTGCGATCTTTCTGATGACATATGGTAGAATACCACCATGGGTGTAGTAAGCAAGCTCCACCTGAATGGAAATCGACAATTTGAACATCAGAAATCACCATTGATAGTCAACACTCGCCTAGACAAAATGCTCAGGAAAGAATTGTCTGTACCTCAGTGTCAAAGCGGAGTGTGCACGTGAACGACTTGCCATTGTCGGTTGTGACCGTAACATCTTGGCCAGGCTTGATTTCATTCACATCAGTCGGAAGCTGGATGGTGTAGCGCTCATGGCCTGTTAAGCCAAGAGTGTCGGCATCCTCCCCAGCCTTGAAGCATAGAGGGACGATGCCCATTCCAGCGAGATTGCTACGGTGAATCCTCTCAAAACTCTTGGCTATCACAGCCTTCACTCCCTGCAGTCACAAAGTCAAAGCACCACACCCATTAGTGACAGCTAGTGTCATGGTGTAAGCAAAGAAACAACAGGTGGGAAGCATAGTTACCTGAAGCATTGGACCCTTCGCAGCCCAATCCCTTGAGCTTCCACTGCCATACTCAGCACCAGCCAGGATGATAGTGTCATGCCCTTCGTTCTTGTATTTCTGTCAAAAACAAACACAAAAAATGAAAATCGTTCAATGAGATTTGAATGCTTTCTAAGTAGGAGTATGTTGCATCACTGAAAACCAAAATTTGGATTCTATGAAGTTCTAGTGCATTACCATAGCAGCATCAAAAACAGCAAGCTTCTCCCCTGATGGTACATGGATGGTTTGGGGGCCAACCTCTCCCTTCAAGAACTTGTTCACAATACGAATGTTGGCAAAAGTTCCCCTAGCCATGATCTCATCGTTCCCTCGTCGGCTGCCATATGAGTTGAAGTCCTTCCTTTCAACATTGCGCTCCTTTAGATATTTGGCAGCTGGGCTGTCTGGGTGGATGCTTCCAGCTGGCGATATGTGATCAGTTGTGATACTGTCACCGAAGTTGAGAAGACAGTACGCATCCTTCACAGGCCGTGCGCCAGGAGGGGTCATTGTCATATCCTTGAAATAAGGAGGCTCATGGATGTATGTTGATTTTGGATCCCATGGGTAGAGAGTGCTTGCTGATACTGGCAGCTCATTCCACATAGGATTTCCTTTGGTGATTGCCTCATATGTGCCCTTGAACATGTCTGGGAGCACACTCGCCTTAACAACCTAGAAGAATTAACAGCACAGATATGAGGAATATCTCAAATCTAATATGGTCTCAAAGAGTACATGGAGATAAATATAACAAAAGTAAAAGTTGCAGTACCAACCTCAGCAATCTCATCAGTGGTAGGCCAAATATCCCTGAAGTAAACCTCCTTCCCATCCTTTGAGATGCCTACTGGTTCTTTCTCAAAATCAATATTAACCTGCAGCACATGGTCCACAGTTCAGAAAGGAAAATCACAAGAATAAGGAGGGCGAAGTTTTAACTTGTTAGCTTAGTAGAACTGCACCTTGCTTCCGCTAGTGAATTGTTAGAAAATCACAAGAATATTTAGGCAGAAGGTTTAACTAGTTAGCTTAGATCAGGGCTTAATCAATTCTACTGGTTAATCCAAGTAGTAGCAGTTAGCTTAGTAGGTAACAGCCCTCCTCTCACCCAGAAATTGTATTGGTGAGTCCAAGTAGTAGCATTACATAAATGACAGCAATCTTTCTTTGTTGCGGTACTTCCACAGTTTAGTTTGAAATAATATGCAGAGGTTTCAACATTGGAAAACTGCATGTTCTCTTACCGTGCCAGCGAGGGCATAGGCCACAACCAATGGAGGAGATGCGAGATAATTTGCTCGGGTCAATGCGTGTACACGGCCTTCGAAATTCCTGTTCCCAGACAACACAGCAGCAGCGACAACATCTGAAAGATAAAAAAGTGAGTAAAATGCACTTTTTCACAACTTTCAATCCTTTCTCAACCAGCAATGTCAATCTCACCATTGTCAGTAATTGCAGCAGCTACGGATTCATCAAGATCTCCAGAGTTTCCTATGCAGGTTGTACACCCATAGCCAACAATATTGAAGCCAAGCTGGTTAAGATACTTCTGCAGACCGCTGCAAAGGAAAATGAAGAAAAAAAATTAACCAAGGATCCCCAAAAAAAGGGAACTTTTAGTCTGGAGAAGCAAGAGGCACCTCTTGTCCAAGTACTTCTTCACAACACCAGAACCTGGCGCAAGACTTGTCTTAATCCATGGTTTCACCTAATTAATACAAACGGTGTTAAACTAGAGCAAAAGTTGGCAACCTTAAATTAACAGAACATAGGCAGAGAAAGGAGCACTAAATCATACACTTAACTTGTAATAAGAGAAAAAGGCTGCAACAATTTCAAACATTTTAACAGCAGCATTTGCACACGAGGGTACAAATTACCAACATGATGGAGTTCCTCAATTGAAATTTAACTATAAGCAGAAATCAGAATACATAAAGTTGAGGACAGTGAGACAAACCTCCAGGCCTAGGTCACAAGCCTTTTTGGCAACCAAAGCAGCTCCCAGCATTACATTAGGATTTGATGTGTTGGTGCAACTGGTGATAGCCGCAATTACAACATCACCATGCTTTATCTTTGCTGGCGTCCCACGGAACGAAAACTCAGCAACTTTAGCCTGCGATTCCTTGGGGACAGCAAAACCCTGCACAGAAACAGTGTAGTGAGCATAAGAGAAGGGAAGGGGGAAATTAAAAAGGTACAGGAAATTTGCAGCTATGGACTATTTGCACATGTATTTTCGGAAATATTATAGAAGTATGGAATCCAAATCATCTAATCAACATTGTTTTTCCGACAATCATCTAATCAACATTGTATTATCATAGGATGTCAAAGAATGATAACCATCCATCTAATCAATAAATAAACAAGATTATGGCAAATAACACAGGAATACCAGTAGAGTATTGCCGTAATATACAGAGCAAATTCTTACCTTGAACCCTACTTTGTTGTCCAGGCAAGAAAGCCAATCTGACTGCATGTTCTTCAATGTCACTCTATCATGAGGCCTGTTGAGTATATCTTTCATTAGTCATGAATGAGGCTACGCATATGCCAAGGATAGGAATTCTCCAGGTACATTACCGTTTTGGTCCGGACAGACATGGTTCCACCTCATCCAAGTCAAGTTCCAGATAAGATGAATACACTCTTTAAGCTTGA
>NW_024117399.1:0-6608 GCF_003073215.2 Triticum urartu | reverse complement strand
CCCTGCGTCGAGCCGTGCAGGGTTAGGTATGTGCCCCAGCCCGTGCGCGGCTGCGCTAGCCGCCCGTGAGAAACGGATAGACAAGTAGTCAGGGAGTTCGAGCGATCGATGCACCTCGTGAAACAGAAGTTGTTTCAGCCAAAGAAGCTGGGCTGCAGACTGGTCTTGGGCCGTGAACTGCATGAACCTATGAAAAACGAAGGCCCAAAATTTCTTTTGCCCGGGTAAAACAAGCTGCCGTACGTGATTAGCCCTTTATTAATTCGCTCGATCGCTGCTGTCGAGCACCAGCGAGCCCGGGCAAGTGCCCAGGGTCGCCGGGCGGTGCCTCCGCCACTGACGTATCCTACTCCTGCCGCCCTCGCCTGCCCGCTGCTGTCGCCCAGCCGCCCCTTGTACTGCTAGAGACCTCTCCTCGATCTAGGGATCGCTAAACCGGGGATAAAACTGGAACATGCGATCGGGAGTTACGGCAAACCAACAGGCAGGCTGCGAGGCTGCGTGCGTGCATGTATTTGGTTGCTAGAATGGGCTGCCTGGGTGTTGGTTTACTAGGCCCTTTTCTCATATATACGCCCTGTGCAGTCGGCCAATTTGGCCTCCCTTGTCAACGGGCCTATATATACTTTGCGCAGAGCTTTGTATTTGATTTGAAGATTTGGTTCAGCATGGTCCTCATGACGTGTAGATAGCCATGGTAATCTTGTTGCATCGCTTTCGTCTTGTTTATCTCTCTAAATATTTGGAATAGGAATTGCAAGTTTCTAGTACCTGGGAATACACATGACCTGATCAATTGCCTGTCCACAGGATCCTCTTGTGATTGTGAGCCTCGAACATTACAAGTTTCCGACCACCCGTTGAGGTGTCCACTGAAGATGACTAGTGGCACCTACGCAATCGAAAATTAGTGCAGAACGAAAATCGCAGCAATGACGGGATAAGGTAATTTGTAAGTCCTCATTTTTCAACCATTTCATTGCAAATCAGATCCAATATGATACATGGAAATTCAAAACGGAGCTCAGGCACATATGCTCCCGCTTGAAGAATAAAATTGTAAAGAAACAGTGCAAGACCTGAATTGACTATTTCCCTCAAATGTGTAGTATTGGTTCACTATGGTGATATGATCTTCATGGCTTCTATGCCATTCAGTGTTTTTCAGATGTGACAAAGGGCTTAGGGGATACCTGCAGATTCTGCAAACTCCCAAGTAACATGCTTACCACCTTTGTCATTGATGGTTCCACTGAATATTCTGCAGTATTTCTGGTTAGTTGTGTAAAAAACTTCAAATCCTTCTCATTTTTTTAGCATGGCAGAATAAGCACTTCTTCATGTACAAGAAGGACCGCAATGATGTGGGCAACTTCATGTCAAGTGGTGGTATGGATGGACTTCAGTCTTTTTGTAATAATCAGGTAAATCACACCCCCCCCTCTCTGTTATTACTATCTTAGTCATTCATTTGGTTTTGATGTCTCAGTTGCTTGAGCTGGCCAACTTCAATGTGCTTTTGAGCCAGTTAGCCAACAGTATAGACACATTCCGCCAAAATATGCAATTTATTATCTCTGTATCCAGGTGGATTTAGGCAGAATCTTGAATAAGGCCCATACTTCTACTCCAGGACATGCACGAGACAAGAAGTTTCAGAACATTCATCTACCTTTTCTTTTAGATTAGAACATTCACATGCGGTTCTTGTATGTGGAATATTCTTGTCAACGAAATACATTGACGGAATCAGATGAGGAGATCTGGTTAGTCACATAAATGGTAAACTTCTCTGTTTTCTTCTTAATGAAAAGGCAGCGGTTCTGCTGTTTGCTCGGAAAAAGAAAACATAAATGGTAATCTGAAATGGTTGACAAACTCAGAAACTAAAGATGGTTTTCCTAGAAGGCCGGAACTCCTGTTTTAGTTGAAATACAAGGGAAGGGGGGGAAGGCCTAATCATTTGACATTTGTACAAATCGCTTCCATTCTACTTTCAGCTGAGACTTCTGAGGGCTATTTTCAGGTTTTTCACGAGCTCAACTGCGGACAAAACCCCCTCTTCGATCTGGAGAAAAGTGAACATGTCAATCTTCCGATGATATATTCATTAGAATTATACTAACAAATCACAGTTTATTCTCTCACAAGTTGTTACCACACTTGCACAATGTATATATGACCAGGGCAGAGGGGCCTTGCCTTTGCCGTGATGGTGATGTTGAGGCAGGAGTCCGTAAACGGTATGACGTTGGTGTTTATGATAGACAGGCCCTGGTTTTCGAGCTCGGACAGGATCATCACCAGCACCCCTCTCCTCTTCTTGCAGCAGATATTCAGGAGTGCCGTGTTCCCTCGGATGCTGGCCTCAATGTCCGGGCTCGAGTACCCTGACCCGGAGCCGCTCCCGCTGGGGCCTGCTGCATCGTTGTTGGGAGCGGATATGCAGCATTTGCTATCGAACACCATGGACTCTGATGACCTCCGTGAGCCTTGCTCCAGGGCCTTCACCTTCTCCTCCAGGTTCTTCACGTAGTCGATGGTACTCCCCAGCAGAGAGAGCTTGTCAGTCTGAATAATATGGCAATGTCCAACTATTTAAGCTGCAGCCTGCAGGCACCTGGTGATCACGTAAATGCAGCCAAGTTGTCTTGTCACGCACCTTCTTGAGGCCGGGGACGATGGTGGCCAGCGACACGAACTGCTGCTGCAGCTTCTCCCGCCGCTTGCGCTCGGCGATGACGTGCTCTTGCGGTGCCCTGCCCCGCCTCTCAGGCGCCTGCAGCTGCTGCATCGTCCCTTGGACTCTGTCTCGCTGCCAGCCGGAAAAGTTCAGGGTGCTAGCCTGGCCAGCTCCGAAGGAGAGGAAGTTGGATGATGGCGGCGGAGACGGTTGCCCCAGCTCGTTCTTCACCATTGCCGATCCGAATGGCAAGTTCGGCAGTGACGATGAGCCTGCAAAGCTCGGGAAATTGGAGCTACAAGATGGATTGAATGCCGGGGTTGCCATCGGTGGCGTGTAGCACTGCTCTTCATGGCCAGGTAGCGGTGGCTCTGCGAACTGCTGCTCCCTACTGGGTACAGGTACTGGACCCCCTTCTTGCTGGTACATGTAAGCTAGTTCCTCCTGTTCCTGGCATGGGCCATTGCAATAAGAGGTCACAAGTTTATTCATAGCTACATTTAACTCGCAGCATCTTATCCACAAAAAGAAAAATTAACTTGTCGCATCTGAACTTGTAGATGTTACAAGTGATTACGATTTACGACCAAATTAATGTGCTTACCGTTTGCGTAAGCCATTGGTTTGGTTGCTCCATCATATCACTGCGTACACAGGAAAAGCTTGGTGGGTTGCCGAACACTGCCTAAGACACATACATGCACAGAGGAACACCAATCTAGACAAGTAGAATTTCTGGTGAACACATACCTGAAACCTCTGTCCTTTGCGTTTCTTGTGTTCTCTTCTTTCTTGACTTCCTTTCTGTCCTGCTTACAGAGGCATGCACTTGTAAGTTGTAACGCAAACAGTATGTACTGGCAGGTTTGGTTTCGCAGTCCGGACACACCGTGCGAGTTTCAGATTGTGTTTCTCAACACCTTTTCTCTCCGGTGCTTGGCCTGAGTGCCTGACATCGCAGCCCCGATCTCTGAAGATCTCCTGCATGCTATCTTTTAATACACCCGAGAGATCCGTGATCTGAATCTGGTTTACAAAGAAACTCTGCCGCGCACCTCCTCAACTCAACCTGTCTGAAGGTTCAGTAGGTTTGATGAAAGTGACACTTGGATATATAGAAAGCTAGTGTGCACGCATGCATGGTTGCCGGACGAGGTCTCGCAAGTGTGACGGTTGCGAGTTGTTGGAGTGTCGAATGCAACACTTTGTGAAGGATGAGTACACTCTAGTGTACATTTTCCGGATAAGTTTGGTGTTGGAGAGTAAGTACAGTAGTTATGAACTCCACTAGTGTGCATATACCAATACCATACTATCATTTTGTCGATTGTTTAGGAGACCCATGCGATTATGGCGCTGCATTCTTTATGCTGAGCCTGCAAGCTTTAGGTTAATTACACAAGCAAATCCCAGGAAAGCGGCTTCAAATCAAAGTGCAAATACAAGACAACTGGCTGGAAAGTACTACAAGAAGGGGACAAATGGCTTATACATTTGTTTTGCTTCAATCACATGAACGAGGTTAGGGCTTTAAGCTACTAGATTAGATACTCATCATGTTGTCGCATTGTTCTAGGTGCATGTGCAACTTGGAATATTTGGTGGCACCTTTCGGCAGCCACGAGCAACTTTGCTGCATATAGGATTGGTATGCAAAATTTTGCCTAGATTTAGTTGCTTCTTGCCGTTATAAATTTACTGTTAGTTAGTTATTAGGCCATGTCGTTTTGAGAGAAATACTCAACAATACTCCCTAAATTTTTTGAGAGAGACACTACATTTATGGGCTAATTAACATGACCAACTTGATCAACAATACTCCCTAAAAAACAATACAACCTAAAACTCTGCACTACATCATTTTTCATGATCTTTTTAGCATGTCTAGTGCACCACCGGGGATTCCCACTTTCCCAGCATCCACAAATTACTCCACTGGACATCTCGGATTAGTTACCCACACTACAACCACATGCAAATGCTATGATCAAGTACATTTTCAGCTTAATTAGACGAAATTAGTAAACTATGAGGAGTTTGCATGCATCAACTTGTGCTACTAACTAAACACCTACATCTAGCAGAACCATCTTGTTGGCACGTTGCATCCGGATCGCATCTGAATATTTTGTTTGCAAAATGTACAGCTAATCCAAAAGGCACCAATGGAAGTAAACAATTTTTAAAGTTGTCACTTGTCAGGGTATCATAAGTTAGTCTTGGAAAGGATACTGTTATCATGGATGTATAAAAGTAAGACCTGTGAGTTTACAATTAGTTTTACTAGCAGGGGATACTCACTGGCGACATCAAGAGATTTGTGTCTGGAACTAGTTTCCAAAGAAAACTCTGCTGGGTAACTCGACAAGAGCTGTCTGAAGATTGAGTAGGTTCGATGACAGTGGCACTTGGATAGAGAGTGTGCATTGCATGCATGGTTGCCTGACCAAGTCTGTTTCGCTGAGAAGCACTTACGACGGCTGCAGGTTGCAACCAAGTTGAGCAGACTGCGAGACTTTGTGAAGGGTGATCCAGAAATTTTGAATGACGACTGAACATAATGTGCTATTTTCTCAACCAGTGGCATATCTCAAGTAATGATCTTTTGAGATAACAATTCCCAGCGTTAGGTGCTGGGTTTGTAGGGGGAGGACCTGGAGGGGAGGGAGATGAAAGGAGACGTCCTGGGCGGCGACGCAAGGCCGCCTGACGCGCTCAGTCGCGCGGCAGACTCCATCACCTCCGCCGGTGATCTCAGAGGATATCACCGGGGATGACGAGATCCGGGTCATGGCGGATCAGTGGGTGGTTTGTTTCTCCGATCCGATCCGCGGATGGATCGAGGGACGGCTACAGCATTCTCCGTCATCGCGCTGGACGTCACTTCGTGATATGGATAACGACATCCTTGCCGGCGACTACCTGGCGGCGGACGTTCAGATCGAGGTAGGGATGCGTTTTATTTTAGATGACTTCGATGTCCATGTGTTGTCATGTTTGCAGGAGGTTCAGAGAGAGGAGATCGAAGTGATCGATTTGACGACGACGCACAAGGCGATGCGGGAGGCGCCCGCGGCCATTGCAGTGAGCCGGCCTTCTTCGTCTATGAGGCATGTCGGGGGGCGGTTTTGGGTTCTTGCGGACTCGAAAGATGAGGAGGACGACGACGGTGATCCTGATGGCAGATCGCCGGGGAAATACTCACTGACGCCGTCCGACGTGGTCGTGGAGGCCTTCAGCCCTGGTCACTCGCAGGATGAGGTGGCCGCGCTGGCGCCGGGTGATGCTCCGGGGCGGGTCGCGCTGGGTTCAGAGGGAAGAGTGTGCGCCGGACCATCCACCGGAGGACGGCGGCGACGGCGATCCGGCCTTGGAAAGGGCCTATACCTAAGGTATGCATCAAACCCATCACCTTGTCAGATTTTTTCCCGCAAGACGCTTGGACTCGGGTTGTTCGTAAGAAGAAGAAGAAGAGAGGGATACCGGAGCTAGTACTGCCGGTGCCGGAGATCAGGGCGGCGGCTGAGATCCGAGCGGCTAGGGCGGCTCGTTCAAATTTTCTCTTGGGCCGCGAAGGGGCTGTCGAGGAGTGGGTCGGCTACAAGCCTGTGCATGGGTATGAGGCCCAGCATGGGGGTGTTGACGAAGGGCTTGGTGGACAGGCGCCGACTGGGTATGTGGCCCGCGAGAGCCTGGATGCGCCTCCCCTGCTTATCGAGCCATGCATGCTAGAAGATCGTCGTGTTCGATCTATCCTTCCGCCGCCTAGGGTTGACAAGCGCTCCGTTCTGCCGGGCTTTCCTCGCTGTGGTCCTGGCCGCGCAACCCGTATCCCTCCCCTCGCCATGGCTGGGCGGGGGAGTGCCCCTTCTGTTGATCCAAAGAACCTTGGGGTGGCCGAAGCGACGCCGGCTGGACGGGGCGC
>NW_024117398.1:0-11074 GCF_003073215.2 Triticum urartu | reverse complement strand
CGCCGGTGCAGGTGGCCAATGGTCCGCGGGTGGCGCTCCAAGCCAATTCCCCGCGGCCGTTCGTCCCGGCTACTTCTTCCGGCACGCATCATCGTCCTGCGCCGCCACCTCACTATGTTGCGAGGCCGACGCATAAGCGCTTGGGCCCAGCGCAGACGAGACAGAACGTGGTGGCTGGAGAAGCTTATGATCCGCCCGAGGACAGTGGGGGATGACGGCCACGATGCGTATGGGGATGGTCAACACCGTGGATCGCCATCGACGGGAGGCGGTCGTGCGTATGCTTGGCAGAGCGATGGTTCTGCTGAGAGGCCGTTTCTAGGCCCTCCGGGCGGTTTTGTTGAGGGAGCTTCTGGACCGGACTACCGGCAGAGAGGGGGTTACCGTGGTCACCGTGGTGGTCGTGGCGGGGGTCGTGGTCGTCATCGCAGACAGCCTCCACCACCGGCCGTTGTGGATCATCAGGAGGCTGAGGTGGCGGCCGATCCCGTTCAGACGAATGCGCTGCCTAGCCAGGCGATGGAGGTAGTGACGAATTTGGCTAACGCGGAAATTCCTGGGAATGGGGTTACAACTGACGCAGGCGACCGGGCAGAGTCTGAGAGGGCGTCCAAGTGGGCGCGTAAGAAGGAGAAGATGCTATGCTATAGATGTGGTGACAAGGGTCACTTCATTGCTGAGTGTGTGGCGGAGTTGTGCGACACGTGTGGTAAACCAGCACACGCCATGGGGGATTGCCCGCTTCTGCGTGATCAGGCTCCGGCTCTCACGATGTATGGAGTATATTGTGCCGAGCTTATGTTCTTTGAGTCCCCGGCGGCGAGAGAGATTCCGGTAGAGTCACAGAGCTTGACTACTGGAATTTTGAAAGCTACCCAGGGAGTGGGGTCTGAGGCTCAGATTGTGCAGAGACTCCAGGAACTGGCCCCAGGTGATTTTCAGTGGGAGCTTGTCCAGGTTGAGGACAATGTGTTTAGGGTTGACTTCCCAACGGTGGACGACTTGCAGAGGTTGCTGAGTTTTGGGTTGTGCAAGGTTCCTGGCACGAAATGCATCCTAGAGTTCCACGAGTGGAAGAAAGTGGAGCCCAAGGGAAAGCCTCTCACTCAGGTGTGGCTGCGGTTTTTCAGGGCCCCCTCCGAGTCTTTGACGTATGCTCGAGTTGTGGCTAGTCTGGGGATTATGGTTGGCAAAACTGAGAAAGTGGATATGGCATTCACACGTGCCCATGGGGTGGCCCGACTATTAGTGAGTGTTCTGGACATCGAGTTCGTCCCGGATGTGGTCAACTGGACTTATAGGGGAGAGGTGTTCCCGCTTGAGATTGAGTTTGAGGATACAGAGTTGTTTGCTGTCACAGTTAATGGGACAGATGTGGATATGCACGAGGGTGATGGCGATGCGGGTGCTAGTGGGGACCCCACTGATGAGGTTGGGCGAGAGAGGACTACTGGATCTAGTCCTGCTCCTCAGCTGCCCGGGGATGGACCCGGGGCTCAGCCAGCCCCAGCTCCGTCGGCGCTGATGAGCACGTTGAGGTTTGGATCTTTTGAGCCAGCATCTGCCCCTCCCAAACTTTGGAGCGACCGGGTGGATTCTGATGATGGTTTTGAGTGCATGCTGTCGGTGTTGGAGTTTGAGGCTGTGGTTGGACCAGGGGTGGAGGGATTAACCCCAGTGGTCTTGGACCGGGAGACGACGTCTGCTTCAGAGGCTGTATCTAGGAGGGGGAGTCCGGGTCAGGTGACTTCGATCTCCTCTCCTCCTATCGTGGCGCCGGGGACACCGGTGACGCCTACGATGGCCGGTCATGGGGGAGGATGTATGGGTCAGGTGGACCCGATTCCTTTTCCTACGGTGCCGGCTTCAGCCGCTGCTTCTCCTGTGGTGTTGGGGGGGGGGGTCTGGGGCAGGTGGCCTCGACCCTCCCTCCTTCTTCACCAGTCATCTCTGGCCAGGGGGTGGGGCGGGGGGAGTGTCTGGGCAGGCGGCGCCCGCACATCCCTCCCCCGGCTTCCCGTCCATGGGCCTTGTGAGCCCTCCATCGCCTCCTCTGGTATCCTTGGCTGAATCTTCAGCGCGAGGTGTTACACGGGAGGAGGTTATTTCCTTCGGTGGGATCCCCAATCTGGTATCTGCGGGGCGACGGATGAGTTCTCGTCTCCAGGACCACCCGAAGGTTGATGACATGCAGCAGAGGTGCGCTATAAGGGCGGCCAAGATTCGGGATGCTGCAATTTCTACTGGTATGTCCGTCAACATATCTAATTCTTTATTGCATTTTTCTAATGAGGAAATTATAAATAATGCAAACCAGTTAGGAGTTTCACTAGGGGCTAATGATAGTGAAATTTCCAATTCAGTAAATGATCTTTTGGATTTGGAAGCAGAACGTGCCTTAGAGATTATTCGTAATCTGGCTACGGTAAAGCCCATGAATGATGAGGAGATTGACGAGTTGGGGGTCCAAGTGCTCAATAACTTCTGTGCGGATCTAGCACCATCAAACCAGGAGTCTGAGGATGATGATGTTCCTCAGGCTAATACAGTAGTTAGTGCCACTGAGCCCGGTTATGAGGACCGAGCGGAAGAACCTAGTAAACCAAAGCGCAAATGGAAACAGAAGATTTACCCCGATTCTGCGGTTCATAGGAGTGCTAGGATTCGGACTACCAAAAAATTTCATGATGAATTATGAAAGGAATATTTTGGAATAGCAGAGGTCTGAAAGACTTGGCTAAAAGAAGGTTTCTTGTTGAGGCATCTTTAGAGCATCGTTTAGACTTTATTGCTCTCTCGGAAACTGGTCGTGAGAACTTTGCGCCCCAGTTTCTTACCTCTCTTGCGGGCGGTATTGACTTTGATTGGCATTGCCTTCCTCCGCGAGGAAGATTGGGTGGGATCTTGCTTGGTGTGAGATGTGACTCACTAGAAGTCCGCAGCATAGTGATGGGTGACTTTGCGGTTAAGTTTCAAGTCAGGTCAAAAGCTGATGGGTTCAATTGGGCTTTGGTGGCGGTATATGGTGCCGCACAGCCCGAGCTTAAACCGGAGTTTTTGGCGGACCTTGTTCGAATCTGTGGGTCTGAGCAGCTTCCAATTTTAGTTGGGGGTGATTTCAATATCATTCGGAGGAGAGAGGAGAAGAACAACGATAATTTTGATGGCAGATGGTTGTTTATGTTCAATACCATTATTGAAAGCTTGGATCTGAGGGAGATAGAGCTTTCTGGTAGAAAGTTCACCTAGGCTAATGCTTTACCAAACCCGACGTACGAAAAGCTTGATCGAGTTCTCGCGAGCGTTGAGTGGGAACAGAAGTACCCTCTCGTAACAGTACAAGCCCTCTCGCGTGGAATATCCGATCACACTCCTTTGTTCGTGGACTCGGGGGAGCCGAACCACGTGGGAAACAAGGATACCTTTTCTTTTGAGATGGCCTGGTTTGAATGCGAAGGTTTCTTGGACCTGATTGCCAGGGAATGGGCTAAGGGTGCAGGAGGTAGGACTTCGGTCGAGCGTTGGCAGAATAAGATTAGGCATTTGAGAAGTTTCTTAAAGGGGTGGGCTAAACACCTTAGTGGGGAGTATAAGATTGAAAAGGACAGGCTCCTTTCTCTTATTCAGACCCTTGACATACAGGCTGAATCCATGATTTTGCAGCCAGCAGAGCTTCAGGTTAAAATCGAGGCGGAGAAGAGGTTGAAAGAACTTCTCCGCGAAGAAGAATTGAAGTGGGCATTGCGGGCTAAGGTCTGCAAAGTTGTCCAGGGGGACGCAAATACTCAATTCTTCCACTTAATTGCTAATGGCAAGCATAGAAAGAAGAGAATCTTCCAGCTTGAGCAAGACGAAGGTACTATTTTAGGACAGGATAACCTAAAAACTTATATAACCGAATATTACAAGCAGTTATTTGGACATCCCGAGGATAGCTATGTGTCCCTCGATGAGTCCAGGATTGAGGATGTGCCTCAACTATCAGATGCCGATAATGATATTTTGGTTGCTCCGTTCTCAGAGAAAGAAGTGTTTGATGCTATTGCACAGATGAAAAACAATAAGGCTCCCGGACCGGATGGTTTCCCGGCTGAGTTTTACAAAAAGTGCTGGCACATTATTAAGGGGGATTTGTTACCTATGTTCCATGATCTGTTCTCTGGACAACTTCATCTATTTCAATTGAATTTTGGAACTATCACATTGGTTCCTAAGAAAACGGATGCTGTGAGAATAGAGCAGTTCAGGCCGATCTGCCTGCTTAATGTTAGTTTCAAAATCTTCACCAAGGTCGGGACTAATAGGCTTACACAGATTGCGCATTCTGTGGTGCAATAGTCCCAAACTGCTTTCATGCCGGATAGAAACATCCTTGAAGGGGTGGTTGTCCTTCATGAAACGCTCCATAAAATCCATTCTAAAAAACTAGATGGAGTAGTTTTTAAGGTGGATTTCGAGAAAGCGTACGATAAAGTCAAATGGCCATTCCTCCAACAGGCATTGCGTATGAAAGGTTTCGATGAAGCCTGGCGCCGCCAGGTTACATCATTCACGCAAAAAGGAAGTGTTGGAATTAAGGTGAATGACGATATTGGTCATTACTTCCAGACACATAAAGGCCTAAGACAAGGAGATCCGATGTCCCCTATCCTGTTTAACATTGTGGTTGATATGTTAGCACTTATGATAGGAAGGGCTAAGGAGAATGGTCAAGTCGGTGGCTTGGCACCTCATCTTGTTGATGGAGGAGTATCCATTCTTCAGTACGCTGATGATACAATCATTTTTATGGAGCATGATTTGGCCAAGGCGAGAAATATGAAGCTGGTGTTATGCCTTTTCGAACAATTGACCGGGCTTAAGATTAACTTTCACAAGAGTGAGTTGTTCTGCTTTGGTAGAGCCAAAGAAGAATAAGAGGCTTATAGGCAATTGTTTGGGTGTGATTTGGGGGAGCTACCTTTTTCTTACCTCGGCATACCAATCCACCATCGTAAGCTGACAAACAGAGAATGGAAGTGCATCGAAGACCAATTTGAAAAGAAACTGAGTTGTTGAAAGGGCAAGCTCATGTCATACGGAGGCCGACTAATTTTGATAAATTCGGTGCTCACGAGTATGCCTATGTTTCTCTTATCGTTCTTTCAAGTCCCAGTTGGAGTAAGGAAAAGACTGGACTTTTATCGATCACGCTTCTTTTGGCAGGGTGATGAACTAAAAAGAAAGTACCGGCTAGCTAAATGGGATATCATCTGTAGACCGAAAGACCAAGGGGGGCTTGGTATTGAGAATCTCGAAGTTAAGAACAGATGCCTTCTTAGTAAGTGGTTGTGGAAGCTATCCCATGAGACTGATGCCATGTGGGCGCAAATACTTCGTAGCAAGTACCTTCAAACCAAAACTTTGTCACAAGTGACAGTTAGGCCGACCGACTCGCCTTTCTGGAAAGGACTGATGAAAGTCAAACAATCCTTATTTAATAGGGCAAAGTTTATTATTGGCAACGGCGCTAGTACACGGTTCTGGGAGGATACTTGGCTCGGAGAGACACCCTTGGCCATTCAATACCCGTCTTTATATCGTATTGTTCAACGTCGTGAGGTGTTCGTTGCAACGATATTTCAATCTATCCCCCTTAATATTCAGTTTAGACGGTCGCTAGCGGGCAATCGTTGGGAAGAATGACTTCGTCTAGTTAGGAGACTGATGGAGGTTCAATTGTCCCAACAACCCGATGAATTACGCTGGAAGCTAACTAGGTCTGGAGTATTCACAGTTAAATCAATGTATATTGATGTAATCAATTCGAGCTTCATTCCTACCTTCAAACATGTTTGGGCTGTCAAAGTTCCTTTGAAAATAAAAGTGTTTATGTGGTTTGTCCATAAACAAGTCATTTTAACCAAGGACAACCTAACAAAGCATAATTGGACAGGATCAACTAGGTGTAGTTTCTGTGATCGGGATGAGACAATTAAGCACTTGTTTCTTGATTGCCCGCTGGCCAAAGTTCTTTGGCGCACCGTCCACATTGCTTTCAATATTACTCCACCGAATTCTGTTAACATGTTATTTGGGACATGGCTTAATGGGATTGAGCCTGACTTAGCGAGACATATTCGTGTGGGAGTATGCTCTTTACTGTGGACTATCTGGAATTGCAGAAATGATTTGATTTTTAACAGAACATCATGATTTCATTTTATGCAGGTTATCTTCCGAGCCACGGCATTGATCCGTTCGTGGTCGCTACTCACTCCGATGGAGGCCAGGGAGCATTTGGTTACTGGATCTATCCGCTGGGAGATGGTAGCGCGGGATATCTTCAACCGGTTTGGATGGCGGTCATGTAATAGAATAGACAATTAGTTTACCTATCTTGCTTTAGCCAGCCGGTTGTGGCGTCCCTGTTTTGGCTAGTATGTGTTTCTAGCCTATTTGGCTCTGCGTGAGCTTTTGTTTCAGTTGGAGACTTTTGAAACATTGTTACAACCTTATTTATTTGTTTTAATAAGATGACCGTATGCATTGTTCTGATGCAGAGGCCGGGGTAACCCCTTTTCGAAAGAAAAAAAAAACACTGTACATGCAGTAGGTTGAAGTGGTGGTGACATCTCTGTATATTTGGTTCTGGTGTTGGGGGTATCAGGTAGAGCACATATGAACTCCACTAGTGTGCATAAGATTATATATGTGCTAATATCATATCATTTTGTCAACCGTTCACGAGATCCATTCGATAATGGCGCTGCATTGTTTACCCTGAACCTGCAAGCTTCTAGACTACGGAAGCAGCCCAGATCCCAGGAAAGTGCCTTCGAAGCAAAGTGCAAATACTGTTCCGGACAAACTGGCTGGAAAAGTCCAAGCCTGAAGAGGGCACAAGAAGAGGACAAATGAATTGTAAGTATTTTTTTTCTTTGAATCCCATCAACGAGGTTAGGGCGATAAGCAACTAGATTAGATTTTATCTGCTGTCGCATTGTTCTAGGTGCATGTGCAACTTTGCTTGGAATATTTGATGGCACCTTTGGGCTGTCAAGAGCAACTCTGCTGCATACAAGACTGCGATGCAAATTCTTGCCTAGTTTTAGTGGCTTCTTGTAATTCTAAACTGATTGTCTCTCACAAGTCAAAACCACATGGCCAAATCAGTACTACTGGGAAGCCACACAGTTAACTTTATTTATAGACTAATTAACATGGCCAATTGATCAAGTACAACCTAATACTCTGCCCTGTAACTACTCCATCATTTTCCATGGCCTTCTTAACATGTCAGGTTTGCACCACTGGATTGCCACTTTTCCACGGTTAGCAAGTTACTCCACTGGGCCACTTGGGTTAGTAACCCAAAATACAACCACATGCAAATGCTATGGTTAAGTACATTTTCAGCTTAATTAGAAAAGCTTTCTAAATTTCGAGGAGTACACATTCTGATTTATTATCTCACATCTGGATACATTTATTAGCTCACCTTCGTATACATCGGTCAATTAAGCATGACCAAAGTGGAGCAGCGCAAATGTTTCGGGCCTATATAGTTTATTATAGCAACTACGGCTGTTGAAATTTCTGCTCTTGTAGACTCAGACGCTAAGCATGGCATAGCAACCTCGTCCACCCTCAGGGTCTTGTATTTCTTGACCTCGGCTCCAACTATTTCAGATAGTGGGCCCACGCTCATATCAAACTTTGGGAGGTGAAAAGCAGAAATGGACATCCTCTCCTTGTGAGGATTAACGGTGACCCTGTGCTCAATGTTTTGGTACTTTCCGTTTGTCAATATCTACAAATAAAGAGGGCTCATGTTAATAATTGGGGACTTCTTTATTAGAGCGAGTATGTGGCATTTTAGTCTTCACAACCTGACAAAATACTAATACGATGTTAGACAGTATATCCTAATAAGAAATGGATAACAAATTAATATATCAACGGGTGCATAGATATACCTCAAGAAAGTCACCAACATTCACCGCCAATGCCTTGGGCTGGGGTTTTACCGGCACCCATGCATCTTGTCTCTTGATCTGGAGCCCTCCCACCATATTCAGCTCCCATACCAGCGTTAGCATTGAAATGTCGGAATGGGGTGAAATCCCCAAAACTTTATCATGACCCACGGGGCATGCAGGGTAGTAGGTCATCCTCAATGCCTGACTCACGTACGTATCTCTGGGGGAGCTCAACACCTAGGTTTCTTGCGATGATTGCCATGAGCGAGCCAGTCACCCTCATCAGCTCAGAGGAGTACAACTCAATGGATTCCCTGTTGCATTGAAAAAAAAAATCATATCAGAGACACCGCTTCTTGTTGTTTCAAGGTTTAGCTAGTCATGGTATAGGACTTAAAATATGTACCTGCAAAAATAACTGTGTCAGGAATTCCATGGTTTTTCACCTGCAAATTGTATGTATTACATGTATTGGCTCCTTGGAGAAAAACTGCAGTATTTCAGTCTGAAAGGAGCTATAAAGGGTGACAAACTTGGAATAGGATTGCTCAACTTATTTTTGAATTAGCAGTGTGACCTGCACATTTGGCCTGCAATATTTTCTTTACTCTAGAGACCTATTTATTTGCTCATCTAAGGCAACACATAGTTATTGATATATATTTTCTGATGGTGAATGAATTATTACTTCATATGCTTTGTTGTTTCTAGTTCTTTTTGCCAGATCACTATGTTTCATTTTCTCCTGTAATAGCTTGTTTTTCCTGACAATGCATTTTTTCTTTTGCATTGACTTAACATTTATTGGCTCCAACTTCTTTCTACGGGTAAAAAAATATTTAGTGGCTCCAACTTATTGCGTACTTCCTCTGTTAACAAATGTCAGACATTTTAGGTCACTACTTCCTTCTGCAAACAAATGTAAGGCATTTAGGTCACTGAAGTTTTTTACTTTTTTGAAATAAGGTCACTAAAGTTTGTTTACAGAGGAAGTACTAAACATCTGTTTGGTGGTTACAATCATTACGGGTTTAGTTGTGACAACTCTTGTCTCCGTACAGTACAATATGTCGTAGGCATGCTGTTTGATATATTTATGCTCCATCATTCTATACATACAAGTTTTAGTTTGAACTTTATATCTAAATGAATTGAACCTTTTTTTTTTGTTAAATTCATTCTTGAAATCAAGTATTTGTGTACTAGTACTACTATCCTTTCTTTTTGGTCGAAGCTTGCACTCCATGCAGTATATTGCTGAAAGTATTTATTATTTTGTTGGCCATTTGATTCTGTTGCATGTCCATGTCCACATATATCGCCGCACCCCTTCTGCAATCAAAATTATTTTCCAGCGTTTAACAATACACAGATCCAAGAGGAGATGTAACAGACTAACGCCTAGCATTAGCCTCCATGTATTTCTATTTGCAGCTAGTACTAATCGATCTGAGCCCTCTCTAACAAAAGATATACTCTCAAAATTATAGAGTTGACACAGGTCTTTATGTCTTTAATTTGGCCAACAAAACATGTGCACACGGGGATGCAAATGGGTACCCTCTGATCCTTATTTAGTTCAACCAAACTACAAGTTTTCAGAATCGCACCACTTTCAGAAATTTTGCTTCATTTGGTTGAACTAAGTAGGGTCAGAGAGTACCCTAATGAAAATCAATTAGTATCCCTATGTACATATTCTGCAATGCTGATTTAAGAGTTGTTATAATTTTATTATCTGTTACGAAAAATACACCATTTGTTTTATATGAACTATGTCTTCATAGTTGGATTTATTTAATGTAGCAGACCACGGAAAGCAAAGACATATATGATGTCATAGTTCATGGAGAAAATGTTCAAACATGGAACAAAATCATACCTGAAAGAAGCCCCACTTCTCACATGCAGACTTGAGTATAGTTTTAAATAGCCGGCTATAGCCTCACTCCTCACATGCAGACTTGAGCCTGGCGGCCTCCAGCTGATAGCTCTGGGAACCAAGGTCAATTACGGGAATGCTCTGGCTGTTATCATCACCATGAGCAGCAACAGCGACATCGTCGGCCCTCGCCGGCCTGATGTACCGCTTGATGGCCTCCTCCGTCAGCTCCGCTGCGTTCGCGGCCAGCGCCTGGACGTTCTTCACCGGCATGGTCTTGCCGTGCGACCATTTCCCTTCGTTGCTCTGCTTGGTATCCCATATTCCGCCTGCGTGTAGTAGCAAGGTAGTAGTACTTCAGATTTATAGCCGTGGAGAGCCGTGGCAGTGAACGCAAGCATTATAGACCTCTATCATTGATTTGGACCATAAGTTCAAAACAAACAACTCGGGTTCCTGTGTTGGCCTAGAAAAACGCAAACAGCTAAATAGTTGCCACCGACTACTACCGTTCGCAGCATGGAGAGATTTTGGCTTGGTGCTTTCAATCATGCATCTCTATTTTTAATGGACGAGTTGGTTGAATAGTCCCATTATTTTTGTCTGGGTTTTTTTCGTCCGGTTTTTTTTCGTCTTCCCTTCCACCACCACTCTTCACGTTGGTTTATTTTTCTCTTCATTTTTTAGCAAAGCAACACTTTCCTAACGTACAAAAAGTCACGGACTAAACTTTCCTAATTTATCCAAATCAACCGATATCTCTTATTAATGCAATTTAATTTAGGAAACAAATAACGGATTTCTAGAAACAAATAACGAGTTTTTTGGAAACAAATAAAGAGAGAACACTTTCTTTTTTATAGACACCCCACTAATTGTACCTAGATAAATTAGCACCACCGGATCAGCCAGGGTCGATCAAATCAACCGTCAAATTTAGTCAAACCATCTGATGGGTGTGTGCCGCTGGCAGACGAAATCCCACACAGATTTGTTTGGGATGCCCCACGTCCCCAAAATTACGTAATAATCCCCGCTAATAATCCCCGCTGAGAAGGGAAACCGTCCCGTTGAATCCTCCTCGCAAGCTCTTCTCGACTCCTCCCAGCCGCAATCGCTCTGTAACGACATGCACCCTCTGTCGTCGCCTGAAGCACGCACACCCAAAGTCGGATCGGAGCACCTGGATCAACCCTGAGGCTAGAGAATGGGCAGGCGGGAGGGCGACAAC